>NW_026109100.1:0-95247 GCF_024516045.1 Bombus affinis
GCGCAGCGAGCGAGAGACGCGTAAAGGTGTGTCACAAACCAACGGTTTGGCACATGCGGACATTGAAATATTCGCACAAGACCGAGGAGCCGGAAGTATTTATCCTATTGCCTACTGACAAATGTTTACAGTTTATGAATAGTTTCACATAAATAGTACTATTTCCACATACTACAGTGCAATGTGATGTCTGAAATGGCTGAGAAAATTAGGTAATAACACGAAACAAATGCAAGGCAATATAAGGTATATGTATACCTTGGAAATTGTGATCGTTGCACGCTTGCTCCGCTCGCTCGTAAAAATCTAGTCCAACCTCACAACCGATCCGACACGTTCGCAAATTCGATATATGTCGCCACCATATCGGATAATGAACGCAAGATGTATGGTTTTAGGTTAGGCTATAGCTTTCGAGTGAGCGCAGCGAGCGAGAGACGCGTAAAGGTGTGTCACAAACCAACGGTTTGGCACATACGGACATTGAAATATTCGCACAAGCCCGAGGAGCGGAAGTCTTTATCCTATTGCCTACTGACAAATGTTTACAGTTTATGAATAGTTTCACATAAATAATACTATTTCCACATAGTAAAGTGCAATGTGATGTCAGAAATGGCTGACAAAATTAGGTAATAACACGAAATATATGCAAGGCAATATAAGGTATATGTATAGCTTGGAAATTGTGATCGTTGCTCGCTCGCTCCGCTCGCTCGTAAAAATCTAGTCCAACCTCACAATCGATGCGACACGTTCGCAAATTTGAAATATGTCGCCACCATATCGAATAATGAACGCAAGATTGATTGGTTTTGGGTTGGGCAATAGTTTTCGAGCGAGCGCAGCGAGCGAGGGACGCGTAAAGGTGTGTCACAAACCAACGGTTTGGCACATACGGACATTGAAATATTCGCACAGCCCGCAGAGCCGGATGTCTTTATCGGAATTGCCTACTGACAAATGTTTACAGTTTATGAACAGTTTCACATAAATAGTACTATTTCCACATACTACAGTGCAATGTGATGTCCGAAATGGCTGAGAAAATTAGGTAATAACACGAAACAAATGCAAGGCAATATAAGGTATATGTATAGCTTGGAAATTGTAATCGTTGCTCGCTCGCTCCGCTCGCTCGTAAAAATCTAGTCAAACCTCACAACCGATCCGACACGTTCGCAAATTCGATATATGTCGCCACCATATCGAATAATGAATGCAAGATGTATGGTTTTAGGTTAGGCTTTAGCTTTCGAGCGAGCGCAGCGAGCGAGAGACGCGTAAAGGTGTGTCACAAACCAACGGTTTGGCACATACGGACATTGAAATATTCGCACCAACCCGAGGAGCCGGAAGTATTTATCCTATGGCCTACTGACAAATGTTTACAGTTTATGAATAGTTTCACATAAATAGTACTATTTCCACATACTACAGTCCAATGTGATGTCCGAAATGGCTGACAAAATTAGGGTAATAACACGAAACAAATGCAATGCATATAAGGTATATGTATAGCTTGGAAATTGTCACCGTTGCACGCTCGCTCCGCTCGCTCGTAAAAATCTAGTCCAACCTCACAACCGATACGACACGTTCGCAGATTCGAAATATGTCGCCACCAAATCGATTACTGAACGCAAGATGTATGGTTTTAGGTTAGGCTATAGCTTTCGAGCGAGCGCAGCGAGCGAGAGACGCGTAAAGGTGTGTCACAAACCAACGGTTTGGCACATACGGACATTGAAATATTCGCACAAGCCCGAGGAGCCGGAAGCCTTTATCCTATGGCCTACTGACAAATGTTTACAGCTTATGAATAGTTTCACATAAATAGTACTATTTCCACATACTACAGTGCAATGTGATGTCAGAAATGGCTGACAAAATTAGGTAATAACACGAAATATATGCAAGGCAATATATGGTATATGTTACAGCTTGGAAATTGTGACCGTTGCTCGCTCGCTCCGCTCGCTCGTAAAAATCTAGTCCAACCTCACAACCGATGCGACACGTTCGCAAATTCGATATATGTCGCCACCATATCGAATAATGAACGCAAGATGTATGGTTTTAGGTTAGGCTTTAGCTTTCGAGCGAGCGCAGCGAGCGAGAGACGCGTAAAGGTGTGTCACAAACCAACGGTTTGGCACATACGGACATTGAAATATTCGCACAGCCCGAAGAGCCGGAAGTCTTTATCGAATTGCCTACTGACAAATGTTTACCGTTTATGAATAGTTTCACATAAATAGTTACTATTTCCACATAGTAAAGTGCAATGTGATGTCCGAAATGGCTGACAAAATTAGGTAATAACACGAAACAAATGCAATGCAATATAAGGTATATGTATAGCTTGGAAAATGTCACCGTTGCTCGCTCGCTCCGCTCGCTCGTAAAAATCTAGTCCAACCTCACAACCGATGCGACACGTTCGCAAATTCGAAATATGTCGCCACCATATCGATTACTGAACGCAAGATAGTATGGTTTTAGGTTAGGCTATAGCTTTCGGCGAGCGCAGCGAGCGAGAGACGCGTAAAGGTGTGTCACAAACCAACGGTTTGGCACATACGGACATTGAAATATTCGCACAAGCCCGAGGAGCCGGAAGCCTTTATCCTATGGCATACTGACAAATGATTACAGCTTATGATAGTTTCACATAAATAGTACTATTTCCACATACTACAGTGCAATGTGATGTCAGAAATGGCTGACAAAATTAGGTAATAACACGAAACATATGCAAGGCAATATAAGGTATATGTATAGCTTGGAAATTATGACCGTTATTCGCTCGCTCCGCTCGCTCGTAAAAATCTAGTCCAACCTCACAACCGATCCGACACGTTCGCAAATTCGATATATGTCGCCACCATATCGAATAAAGAACGCAAGATGTATGGTTTTAGGTTAGGCTATAGCTTTCGGGCGAGCGCAGCGAGCGAGAGACGCGTAAAGGTGTGTCACAAACCAACGGTTTGGCACATGCGGACATTGAAATATTCGCACAAGACCGAGGAGCCGGAAGTATTTATCCTATTGCCTACTGACAAATGTTTACAGTTTATGAATAGTTTCACATAAATAGTACTATTTCCACATACTACAGTGCAATGTGATGTCTGAAATGGCTGAGAAAATTAGGTAATAACACGAAACAAATGCAAGGCAATATAAGGTATATGTATACCTTGGAAATTGTGATCGTTGCTCGCTCGCTCCGCTCGCTCGTAAAAATCTAGTCCAACCTCACAATCGATGCGACACGTTCGCAAATTTGAAATATGTCGCCACCATATCGAATAATGAACGCAAGATTGATTGGTTTTGGGTTGGGCAATAGTTTTCGAGCGAGCGCAGCGAGCGAGGGACGCGTAAAGGTGTGTCACAAACCAACGGTTTGGCACATACGGACATTGAAATATTCGCACAGCCCGCAGAGCCGGATGTCTTTATCGAATTGCCTACTGACAAATGTTTACAGTTTATGAACAGTTTCACATAAATAGTACTATTTCCACATAGTACAGTGCAATGTGATGGCCGAAATGGCTGACAAAATTAGGTACTAACAGGAAGTACATGCAAGGCCATATAAGGTATATGTACAGCTTGGAAATTGTGACCGTTGCTCGCTCGCTCCGCTCGCTCGTAAAAATCTAGTCCAACCTCACAACCGATCCGACATTTCGCAAATTCGAAATATGTCGCCGCCATATCGAATAATGAACGCAAGGTGGATTGGTTTTAGGTTAGGCTATAGTTTTCGAGCGAGCACAGCGAGCGAGGGACGGGGAATGTTGTGTCACAATCCAACGGTTTGGCACATGGGACATTGAAATATTCGCACCAGCCCGAGGAGCCGGAATTATTTATGCTATAGCCTACTGACAAATGTTTACAGTTTACCAATAGTTTCACATAAATAGTACTATTTCCTCATAGTAGAGTGCAATGTGATGTCCGAAATGGCTGACAAAATTAGGTAATAACACGAAATATATGCAAGGCAATATAAGGTATATGTATTGCTTGGAAATTGTGATCGCTGCTCGCTCGCTCTGCTCGCTCGTAAAAATCTAGTCCAACCTCACAACCGATCCGACACGTTCCCAAATTTGAAATAAGTTTCCTCCATATCGAATGACTAACGCAAGAGTGATTCGTTCTAGGTTAGGCTATAGCTTTCTAGCGAGGACGGCGAGCGAAGGACGAGTAAAGGTGTGTCACAAACCAACGGTTTGCACATACGGACATTGCAACATTCGCTCCAGCCCGAGGAGCCGGAAGCCTTTATCCTATTGCCTACTGACATATGTATACAATTTACCTATAGTTTCACATAAATGGTACTATTTCCTCATAGTATAGTGCAATGTGTTTTCCGAAATGGCTGACAAAATTAGGTACTAACAGGAAATACATGCAAGGCCATATAAGGTATATGTACAGCTTGGAAATTGTGACCGTTGCTCGCTCGCTCCGCTCGCTCGTAAAAATCTAGTCCAACCTCACAACCGATCCGACATTTCGCAAATTCGAAATATGTCGCCGCCATATCGAATAATGAACGCAAGGTGGATTGGTTTTGGGTTAGGCTATAGTTTTCGAGCGAGCACGGCGAGCGAGAGACGGGGAAAGTTGTGTCACAATCCAATGATTTGGCACATGGGGACATTGAAATATTCGCACCAGCCCGAGGAGCCGGAAATCTTTATCCTATTGCCTACTGACAAATGTTTACAGTTTATGAATAGTTTCACATAATTAGTACTATTTCCACATAGTACAGTGCAATGTGATGTCTGAAATGGCTGACAAAATTAGGTAATAACACGAAATATATGCAAGGCAATATAAGGTATATGTATAGCTTGGAAATTGTGATCGCTGCTCGCTCGCTCTGCTCGCTCGTAAAAATCTAGTCCAACCTCACAACCGATCCGACACGTTCCCAAATTTGAAATAAGTTTCCTCCATATAGAATGACTAACGCAAAAGGGATTCGTTCTAGGTTAGGCTATAGCTTTTTAGCGAGCACGGCGAGCGAAGGACGAGTAAAAGTCTGTCACATACCAACGGTTTGGCACATACGGACATTGAAACATTCGCACCAGCCCGAGGAGAAGGGAGCCTTTATCCTATTACCTACTGACAAATGTATACAATTTACCTATAGTTTCACATAAATAGTACTATTTCCTCATAGTATAGTGCAATGTGATGACCGAAATGGCTGACAAAATTAGGTACTAACACGAAATACATGCAAGGCCATATAAGGTATATGTACAGCTTGGAAATTGTGACCGTTGCTCGCTCGCTCCGCTCGCTCGTAAAAATCTAGTCCAACCTCACAACCGATCCGACACGTTCGCAAATACGAAATATGTCGCCGCCATATCGAATAATGAGCGCAAGATGGATTGGTTTTAGGTTAGGCTATAGTTTTTGAGCGAGCACGGCGTGCGAGAGACGGGGAAAGTTGTGTCACAATCCAACGATTTGGCACATGGTGACATTGAAATATTCGCAACAGCCCGAGAAGCCGGAAGTCTTTATGCTATTGCCTACTGACAAATGTTTACAGTTTATGAATAGTTTCACATAAATAGTACTATTTCCACATAGTAAAGTGCAATGTGATGTCCGAAATGGCTGACCAAATTAGGTGCTAACACGAAATACATGCAAGGCAATATAAGGTATATGTACAGCTTGGAAATTGTGACCGTTGCTCGCTCGCTCCGCTCGCTCGTAAAAATCTAGTCCAACCTCACAACCGATCCGACACGTTCGCAAATTCGAAATATGTCGCCACCATATCGAATACTGAACGCAAGATGTATGGTTTTAGGTTAGGCTATAGCTTTCGAGCGGGCGCAGCGAGCGAGAGACGCGTAAAGGTGTGTCACAAACCAATGGTTTGGCACATACGGACATTAAAATATTCGCACCAGCCCGAGGAGCCGGAAGTCTTTATCGAATTGCCTACTGACAAATGTTTACAGTTTATGAATTGTTTCATATAAATAGTACTATTTCCACATAGTAAACTGCAATGTGATGTCAGAAATGGCTGACAAAATTAGGTAATAACACGAAATATATGCAAGGCAATATAAGGTATATGTATAGCTTGGAAATTGTAATCGATGCTCGCTCGCTCCGCTCGCTCGTAAAAATCTAGTCCAACCTCACAACCGATCCGACATTTCGCAAATTCGAAATATGTCGCCACCATATCGAATAATGAACGCAAGATTGATTGGGTTTGGGTTGGGCAATAGTTTTCGAGCGAGCGCAGCGAGCGAGGGACGCGTAAAGGTGTGTCACAAACCAACGGTTTGGCACATACGGACATTGAAATATTCGCACAGCCCGAAGAGCCGGAAGTCTTTATCGAATTGCCTACTGACAAATGTTTACAGTTTATGAATAGTTTCACATAAATAGTACTATTTCCACATACTACAGTGCAATGAGATGTCCGAAATGGCTGAGAAAATTAGGTAATAACACGAAACAAATGCAAGGCAATATAAGGTATATGTATAGCTTGGAAATTGTAATCGATGCTCGCTCGCTCCGCTCGCTCGTAAAAATCTAGTCCAACCTCACAACCGATCCGACACGTTCGCAAATTCGATATATGTCGCCACCATATCGAATAATGAATGCAAGATGTATGGTTTTAGGTTAGGCTATAGCTTTCGAGCGAGCGCAGCGAGCGAGAGACGCGTAAAGGTGTGTCACGAACCAACGGTTTGGCACATACGGACATTGAAAAATTCGCACAAGCCCGAGGAGCCGGAAGTCTTTATCCTATTGCCTACTGACAAATGTTTACAGTTTATGAATAGTTTCACATAAATAGTACTATTTGCACATACTACAGTGCAATTTGATGTCCGAAATGGCTGAGAAAATTAGGTAATAACACGAAACAAATGCAAGGCAATATAAGGTATATGTATAGCTTGGAAATTGTTATCGTTGCTCGCTCGCTCCGCTCGCACGTAAAAATCTAGTTCAACCTCACAACCGATCCGACACGTTCGCAAATTCGATATATGTCGCCACCATATCGAATAATGAACGCAAGATGTATGGTTTTAGGTTAGGCTTTAGCTTTCGAGCGAGCGCAGCGAGCGAGAGACGCGTAAAGGTGTGTCACAAACCAACGATTTGGCACATGGTGACATTGAAATATTCGCACCAGCCCGAGGAGCCGGAAGTCTTTATGCTATTGCCTACTGACAAATGTTTACAGTTTATGAATAGTTTCACATAAATAGTACTATTTCCACATAGTAAAGTGCAATGTGATGTCCGAAATGGCTGACAAAATTAGGTAATAACACGAAACAAATGCAATGCAATCTAAGGTATATGTATAGCTTGGAAAATGTCACCGTTGCTCGCTCGCTCCGCTCGCTCGTAAAAATCTAGTCCAACCTCACAACCGATGCGACACGTTCGCAAATTCGAAATATGTCGCCACCATATCGATTACTGAACGCAAGATGTATGGTTTTAGGTTAGGGTATAGCTTTCGAGCGAGCGCAGCGAGCGAGAGACGCGTAAAGGTGTGTCACAAACCAACGGTTTGGCACATACGGACATTGAAATATTCGCACAAGCCCGAGGAGCCGGAAGCCTTTATCCTATGGCCTACTGACAAATGTTTACAGCTTATGAATAGTTTCACATAAATAGTACTATTTCCACATACTACAGTGCAATGTGATGTCAGAAATGGCTGACAAAATTAGGTAATAACACGAAACATATGCAAGGCAATATAAGGTATATGTATAGCTTGGAAATTACGACCGTTATTCGCTCGCTCCGCTCGCTCGTAAAAATCTAGTCCAACCTCACAACCGATCCGACACGTTCGCAAATTCGATATATGTCGCCACCATATCGAATAAAGAACGCAAGATGTATGGTTTTAGGTTAGGCTATAGCTTTCGAGCGAGCGCAGCGAGCGAGAGACGCGTAAAGGTGTGTCACAAACCAACGGTTTGGCACATGCGGACATTGAAATATTCGCACAAGACCGAGGAGCCGGAAGTCTTTATCCTATTGCCTACTGACAAATGTTTACAGTTTATGAATAGTTTCACATAAATAGTACTATTTGCACATACTACAGTGCAATTTGATGTCCGAAATGGCTGAGAAAATTAGGTAATAACACGAAACAAATGCAAGGCAATATAAGGTATATGTATAGCTTGGAAATTGTGATCGTTGCTCGCTCGCTCCGCTCGCACGTAAAAATCTAGTTCAACCTCACAACCGATCCGACACGTTCGCAAATTCGATATATGTCGCCACCATATCGAATAATGAACGCAAGATGTATGGTTTTAGGTTAGGCTTTAGCTTTCGAGCGAGCGCAGCGAGCGAGAGACGCGTAAAGGTGTGTCACAAACCAACGGTTTGGCACATACGGACATTGAAATATTCGCACAGCCCGAAGAGCCGGAAGTCTTTATCGAATTGCCTACTGACAAATGTTTACAGTTTATGAATAGTTTCACATAAATAGTACTATTTCCACATACTACAGTGCAATGTGATGTCCGAAATGGCTGAGAAAATTAGGTAATAACACGAGACAAATGCAATGGAATATAAGGTATATGTATAGCTTGGAAATTGTCACCGTTGCTCGCTCGCTCCGCTCGCTCGTAAAAATCTAGTCCAACCTCACAACCGATCCGACACGTTCGCAAATTCGATATATGTCGCCACCATATCGAATAAAGAACGCAAGATGTATGGTTTTAGGTTAGGCTATAGCTTTCGGGCGAGCGCAGCGAGCGAGAGACGCGTAAAGGTGTGTCACAAACCAACGGTTTGGCACATGCGGACATTGAAATATTCGCACAAGACCGAGGAGCCGGAAGTATTTATCCTATTGCCTACTGACAAATGTTTACAGTTTATGAATAGTTTCACATAAATAGTACTATTTCCACATACTACAGTGCAATGTGATGTCTGAAATGGCTGAGAAAATTAGGTAATAACACGAAACAAATGCAAGGCAATATAAGGTATATGTATACCTTGGAAATTGTGATCGTTGCACGCTTGCTCCGCTCGCTCGTAAAAATCTAGTCCAACCTCACAACCGATCCGACACGTTCGCAAATTCGATATATGTCGCCACCATATCGGATAATGAACGCAAGATGTATGGTTTTAGGTTAGGCTATAGCTTTCGAGTGAGCGCAGCGAGCGAGAGACGCGTAAAGGTGTGTCACAAACCAACGGTTTGGCACATACGGACATTGAAATATTCGCACAAGCCCGAGGAGCCGGAAGTCTTTATCCTATTGCCTACTGACAAATGTTTACAGTTTATGAATAGTTTCACATAAATAATACTATTTCCACATAGTAAAGTGCAATGTGATGTCAGAAATGGCTGACAAAATTAGGTAATAACACGAAATATATGCAAGGCAATATAAGGTATATGTATAGCTTGGAAATTGTGATCGTTGCTCGCTCGCTCCGCTCGCTCGTAAAAATCTAGTCCAACCTCACAATCGATGCGACACGTTCGCAAATTTGAAATATGTCGCCACCATATCGAATAATGAACGCAAGATTGATTGGTTTTGGGTTGGGCAATAGTTTTCGAGCGAGCGCAGCGAGCGAGGGACGCGTAAAGGTGTGTCACAAACCAACGGTTTGGCACATACGGACATTGAAATATTCGCACAGCCCGCAGAGCCGGATGTCTTTATCGAATTGCCTACTGACAAATGTTTACAGTTTATGAACAGTTTCACATAAATAGTACTATTTCCACATACTACAGTGCAATGTGATGTCCGAAATGGCTGAGAAAATTAGGTAATAACACGAAACAAATGCAAGGCAATATAAGGTATATGTATAGCTTGGAAATTGTAATCGTTGCTCGCTCGCTCCGCTCGCTCGTAAAAATCTAGTCAAACCTCACAACCGATCCGACACGTTCGCAAATTCGATATATGTCGCCACCATATCGAATAATGAATGCAAGATGTATGGTTTTAGGTTAGGCTTTAGCTTTCGAGCGAGCGCAGCGAGCGAGAGACGCGTAAAGGTGTGTCACAAACCAACGGTTTGGCACATACGGACATTGAAATATTCGCACCAACCCGAGGAGCCGGAAGTATTTATCCTATGGCCTACTGACAAATGTTTACAGTTTATGAATAGTTTCACATAAATAGTACTATTTGCACATACTACAGTGCAATTTGATGTCCGAAATGGCTGAGAAAATTAGGTAACAACACGAAACAAATGCAAGGCAATATAAGGTATATGTATAGCTTGGAAATTGTGATCGTTGCTCGCTCGCTCCGCTCGCACGTAAAAATCTAGTTCAACCTCACAACCGATCCGACACGTTCGCAAATTCGATATATGTCGCCACCAAATCGATTACTGAACGCAAGATGTATGGTTTTAGGTTAGGCTATAGCTTTCGAGCGAGCGCAGCGAGCGAGAGACGCGTAAAGGTGTGTCACAAACCAACGGTTTGGCACATACGGACATTGAAATATTCGCACAAGCCCGAGGAGCCGGAAGCCTTTATCCTATGGCCTACTGACAAATGTTTACAGCTTATGAATAGTTTCACATAAATAGTACTATTTCCACATACTACAGTGTAATGTGATGTCAGAAATGGCTGACAAAATTAGGTAACAACACGAAACATATGCAAGGCAATATAAGGTATATGTATAGCTTGGAAATGATGACCGTTATTCGCTCGCTCCGCTCGCTCGTAAAAATCTAGTCCAACCTCACAACCGATCCGACACGTTCGCAAATTCGATAGATGTCGCCACCATATCGAATAATGAACGCAGGATGTATGGTTTTAGGTTAGGCTATAGCTTTCGAGCGAGCGCAGCGAGCGAGAGACGCGTAAAGGTGTGCCACAAAGCAACGGTTTGGCACATACAGACATTGAAATATTCGCACAAGCCCGAGTAGCCGGAAGTCTTTATGCTATTGCCTACTGACAAATGTATACAATTGACCTATAGTTTCACATAAATAGTACTATTTCCTCATAGTATAGTGCAATGTGATGACCGAAATGGCTGACAAAATTAGGTACTAACACGAAATACATGCAAGGCCATATAAGGTATATGTACAGCTTGGAAATTGTGACCGTTGCTCGCTCGCTCCGCTCGCTCGTAAAAATCTAGTCCAACCTCACAACCGATCCGACACGTTCGCAAATTCGAAATATGTCGCCGCCATATCTAATAACGAACGCAAGAGGGATTGGTTTTTGGTTAAGCTATAGCTTTCTAGCGAGCACGGCGAGCGAGGGACGAGTAAAGGTGTGTCACAAACCAACGGTTTGGCACATACGGACATTGAAACATTCGCACCAGCCCGAGGATCCGGAAGTCCTTATGCTATTGCCTACTGACAAATGTTTACAGTTTACCAATAGTTTCACATAAATATTACTATTTCCACATTGTACAGTGCAATGTTATGTCAGAAATGGCAGACAAAATTAGGTAATGACACGAAATATATGCAAGGCAATATAAGGTATATGTATAACATGGAAATTGTGATCGTTGCTCGCTCGCTCCGCTCGCTCGTAAAAATTTAGTCCAACCTCACAACCGATCCGACACGTTCGCAAATTCGAAATATGTCGCCACCATATCGAATAATGAACGCAAGATGGATTGGTTTTAGGTTAGGCTATAGTTTTCGAACGAGCGCAGCGAGCGAGCGACGAGTAAAGGTGTGTCACAAACCAACAGTTTGGCACATACGGACATTGAAACATTCGCACCAGCCCGAGGAGCGGGAAGTCTTTATCCTATTGCCTATTGACAAATGTTTACAGTTTACCTATAGTTTCACATAAATAGTACTATTTCCTCATAGTATAGTGCAATGTGTTTTCCGAAATGGCTGACAAAATTAGGTACTAACAGGAAATACATGCAAGGCCATATATGGTATATGTACAGCTTGGAAATTGTGACCGTTGCTCGCTCGCTCCGCTCGCTCGTAAAAATCTAGTCCAACCTCACAACCGATCCGACACGTTCCCAAATTTGAAATAAGTTTCCTCCATATCGAATGACTAACGCAAGAGGGATTCGTTCTAGGTTAGGCTATAGCTTTCTAGCGAGCACGGCGAGCGAAGGACGAGTAAAGTTGTGTCACAAACCAACGGTTTGCACATACGGACATTGAAACATTCGCACCAGCCCGAGGAGCCGGAAGCCTTTATCCTATTGCCTACTGACAAATGTATACAATTTACCTATAGTTTCTCATAAATAGTACTATTTCCTCATAGTATAGTGCAATGTGTTTTCCGAAATGGCTGACAAAATTAGGTACTAACAGGAAATACATGCAAGGCCATATAAGATATATGTACAGCTTGGAAATTGTGACCGTTGCTCGCTCGCTCCGCTCGCTCGTAAAAATCTAGTCCAACCTCACAACCGATCCGACACGTTCGCAAATTCGAAATATGTCGCCGCCATATCGAATAATGAACGCAAGATGGATTGGTTTTAGGTTAGGCTATAGTTTTCGAGCGAGCACGGCGAGCGAGAGACGGGGAAAGTTGTGTCACAATCCAACGATTTGCCTCATGGGGACATTGAAATATTCGCACCAGCCCGAGGAGCCGGAAATCTTTATCCTATTGCCTACTAACAAATGTTTACAGTTTATGAATAGTTTCACATAAGTAGTACTATTTCCACATAGTACAGTGCAATGTGATGGCCGAAATGGCTAACAAAATTAGGTAATAACACGAAATATATGCAAGGCAATATAAGGTATATGTATAGCTTGGAAATTGAGATCGCTGCTCGCTCGCTCCGCTCGCTCGTAAAAATCTAGTCCAACCTCACAACCGATCCGACACGTTCGCAAATTCGAAATATGTCGCCACCATATCGAATAATGAACGCAAGATGGATTGGTTCTAGGTTAGGCTATAGTTTTCGAACGAGCGCAGCGAGCGAGCGGCGAGTAAAGGTGTGTCACAAACCAACGGTTTGGCACATACGGACATTGAAACATTCGCACCAGCCCGAGGAGCCGGAAGCCTTTATCCTATTGCCTACTGACAAATGTTTACAGTTTATGAATAGTTTCACATAATTAGTACTATTTCCACATAGTACAGTGCAATGTGATGTCCGAAATGGCTGACAAAATTAGGTAATAACACGAAACAAATGCAAGGCATTATAAGGTATATGTATAGCTTGGAAATTGTAATCGTTGCTCGCTCGCTCCGCTCGCTCGTAAAAATCTAGTCCAACCTCACAACCGATCCGACACGTTCGCAAATTCGATATATGTCGCCACCATATCGAATAATGAATGCAAGATGTATGGTTTTAGGTTAGGCTATAGCTTTCGAGCGAGCGCAGCGAGCGAGAGACGCGTAAAGGTGTGTCACGAACCAACGGTTTGGCACATACGGACATTGAAAAATTCGCACAAGCCCGAGGAGCCGGAAGTCTTTATCCTATTGCCTACTGACAAATGTTTACAGTTTATGAATAGTTTCACATAAATAGTACTATTTGCACATACTACAGTGCAATTTGATGTCCGAAATGGCTGAGAAAATTAGGTAATAACACGAAACAAATGCAAGGCAATATAAGGTATATGTATAGCTTGGAAATTGTAATCGTTGCTCGCTCGCTCCGCTCGCTCGTAAAAATCTAGTCCAACCTCACAACCGATGCGACACGTTCGCAAATTCGAAATATGTCGCCACCATATCGATTACTGAACGCAAGATGTATGGTTTTAGGTTAGGGTATAGCTTTCGAGCGAGCGCAGCGAACGAGTGACGCGTAAAGGTGTGTCACAAACCAACGGTTTGGCACATACGGACATTGAAATATTCGCACAAGCCCGAGGAGCCGGAAGCCTTTATCCTATGGCCTACTGACAAATGTTTACAGCTTATGAATAGTTTCACATAAATAGTACTATTTCCACATACTACAGTGCAATGTGATGTCAGAAATGGCTGACAAAATTAGGTAATAACACGAAACATATGCAAGGCAATATAAGGTATATGTATAGCTTGGAAATTACGACCGTTATTCGCTCGCTCCGCTCGCTCGTAAAAATCTAGTCCAACCTCACAACCGATCCGACACGTTCGCAAATTCGATATATGTCGCCACCATATCGAATAAAGAACGCAAGATGTATGGTTTTAGGTTAGGCTATAGCTTTCGAGCGAGCGCAGCGAGCGAGAGACGCGTAAAGGTGTGTCACAAACCAACGGTTTGGCACATGCGGACATTGAAATATTCGCACAAGACCGAGGAGCCGGAAGTCTTTATCCTATTGCCTACTGACAAATGTTTACAGTTTATGAATAGTTTCACATAAATAGTACTATTTCCTCATAGTAGAGTGCAATGTGATGTCCGAAATGGCTGACAAAATTAGGTAATAACACGAAACAAATGCAAGGCAATATAAGGTATATGTATAGCTTGGAAATTGTGATCGTTGCTCGCTCGCTCCGCACGCACGTAAAAATCTAGTTCAACCTCACAACCGATCCGACACGTTCCCAAATTTGAAATAAGTTTCCTCCATATCGAATGACTAACGCAAGAGTGATTCGTTCTAGGTTAGGCTATAGCTTTCTAGCGAGGACGGCGAGCGAAGGACGAGTAAAGGTGTGTCACAAACCAACGGTTTGCACATACGGACATTGCAACATGCGCTCCAGCCCGAGGAGCCGGAAGCCTTTATCCTATTGCCTACTGACAAATGTATACAATTTACCTATAGTTTCACATAAATAGTACTATTTGCACATACTACAGTGCAATTTGATGTCCGAAATGGCTGAGAAAATTAGGTACTAACACGAAATACATGCAAGGCCATATAAGGTATATGTACAGCTTGGAAATTGTGACCGTTGCTCGCTCGCTCCGCTCGCTCGTAAAAATCTAGTCCAACCTCACAACCGATCCGACACGTTCGCAAATTCGAAATATGTCGCCGCCATATCTAATAACGAACGCAAGAGGGATTGGTTTTTGGTTAAGCTATAGCTTTCTAGCGAGCACGGCGAGCGAGGGACGAGTAAAGGTGTGTCACAAACCAACGGTTTGGCACATACGGACATTGAAACATTCGCACCAGCCCGAGGATCCGGAAGTCCTTATGCTATTGCCTACTGACAAATGTTTACAGTTTACCAATAGTTTCACATAAATATTACTATTTCCACATTGTACAGTGCAATGTTATGTCAGAAATGGCAGACAAAATTAGGTAATGACACGAAATATATGCAAGGCAATATAAGGTATATGTATAGCTTGGAAATTGTGATCGCTGCTCGCTCGCTCCGCTCGCTCGTAAAAATCTAGTCCAACCTCACAACCGATACGACACGTTCGCAAATTCGAAATATGTCGCCGCCATATCTAATAACGAACGCAAGAGGGATTGGTTTTTGGTTAAGCTATAGCTTTCTAGCGAGCACGGCGAGCGAAGGACGAGTAAAGGTGTGTCACAAACCAACGGTCTGCACATATGGACATTGAAACATTCGCTCCAGCCCGAGGAGCCGGAAGCCTTTATCCTATTGCCTACTGACAAATGTATACAATTAACCTATAGTTTCACATAAATGGTACTATTTCCTCATAGTATAGTGCAATGTGTTTTCCGAAATGGCTGACAAAATTAGGTACTAACAGGAAATACATGCAAGGCCATATAAGGTATATGTACAGCTTGGAAATTGTGACCGTTGCTCGCTCGCTCCGCTCGCTCGTAAAAATCTAGTCCAACCTCACAACCGATCCGACACGTTCCCAAATTTGAAATAAGTTTCCTCCATATCGAATGACTAACGCAAGAGGGATTCGTTCTAGGTTAGGCTATAGCTTTCTAGCGAGCACGGCGAGCGAAGGACGAGTAAAGGTGTGTCACAAACCAACGGTTTGCACATACGGACATTGAAACATTCGCACCAGCCCGAGGAGCCGGAAGCCTTTATCCTATTACCTACTGACAAATGTATACAATTTACCTATAGTTTCACATAAATAGTACTATTTGCACATACTACAGTGCAATTTGATGTCCGAAATGGCTGAGAAAATTAGGTAATAACACGAAACAAATGCAAGGCAATATAAGGTATATGTATAGCTTGGAAATTGTCACCGTTGCTCGCTCGCTCTGCTCGCTCGTAAAAATCTAGTCCAAACTCACAACCGATACGACACGTTCGCAGATTCGAAATATGTCGCCAACAAATCGATTACTGAACGCAAGATGTATGGTTTTAGGTTAGGCTATAGCTTTCGAGCGAGCGCAGCGAGCGAGAGACGCGTAAAGGTGTGTCACAAACCAACGGTTTGGCACATACGGACATTGAAATATTCGCACAGCCCGAAGAGCCGGATGTCTTTATCGAATTGCCTACTGACAAATGTTTACAGTTTATGAATAGTTTTACATAAATAGTACTATTTCCACATATTACAGTGCAATGTGATGTCCGAAATGGCTGAGAAAATTAGGTAATAACACGAAACAAATGCAAGGCAATATAAGGTATATGTATAGCTTGGAAATTGTAATCGTTGCTCGCTCGCTCCGCTCGCTCGTAAAAATCTAGTCCAACCTCACAACCGATCCGACACGTTCGCAAATTCGATATAAGTCGCCACCATATCGAATAATGAAGGCAAGATGTATGGTTTTAGGTTAGGCTATAGCTTTCGAGCGAGCGCAGCGAGCGAGAGACGCGTAAAGGTGTGTCACGAACCAACGGTTTGGCACATACGGACATTGAAAAATTCGCACAAGCCCGAGGAGCCGGAAGTCTTTATCCTATTGCCTACTGACAAATGTTTACAGTTTATGAATAGTTTCACATAAATAGTACTATTTGCACATACTACAGTGCAATTTGATGTCCGAAATGGCTGAGAAAATTAAGTAACAACACGAAACAAATGCAAGGCAATATAAGGTATATGTATAGCTTGGAAATTGTGATCGTTGCTCGCTCGCTCCGCTCGCACGTAAAAATCTAGTTCAACCTCACAACCGATCCGACACGTTCGCAAATTCGATATATGTCGCCACCATATCGAATAATGAACGCAAGATGTATGGTTTTAGGTTAGGCTTTAGCTTTCGAGCGAGCGCAGCGAGCGAGAGACGCGTAAAGGTGTGCCACAAAGCAACGGTTTGGCACATACAGACATTGAAATATTCGCACAAGCCCGAGTAGCCGGAAGTCTTTATCCTATTGCCTACTGACAAATGTATACAATTGACCTATAGTTTCACATAAATAGTACTATTTCCTCATAGTATAGTGCAATGTGATGACCGAAATGGCTGACAAAATTAGGTACTAACACGAAATACATGCAAGGCCATATAAGGTATATGTACAGCTTGGAAATTGTGACCGGTGCTCGCTCGCTCCGCTCGCTCGTAAAAATCTAGTCCAACCTCACAACCGATCCGACACGTTCGCAAATTCGAAATATGTCGCCGCCATATCTAATAACGAACGCAAGAGGGATTGGTTTTTGGTTAAGCTATAGCTTTCTAGCGAGCACGGCGAGCGAGGGACGAGTAAAGGTGTGTCACAAACCAACGGTTTGGCACATACGGACATTGAAACATTCGCACCAGCCCGAGGATCCGGAAGTCCTTATGCTATTGCCTACTGACAAATGTTTACAGTTTACCAATAGTTTCACATAAATAATACTATTTCCACATTGTACAGTGCAATGTTATGTCAGAAATGGCAGACAAAATTAGGTAATGACACGAAATATATGCAAGGCAATATAAGGTATATGTATAACATGGAAATTGTGATCGTTGCTCGCTCGCTCCGCTCGCTCGTAAAAATTTAGTCCAACCTCACAACCGATCCGACACGTTCGCAAATTCGAAATATGTCGCCACCATATCGAATAATGAACGCAAGATGGATTGGTTTTAGGTTAGGCTATAGTTTTCGAACGAGCGCAGCGAGCGAGCGACGAGTAAAGGTGTGTCACAAACCAACAGTTTGGCACATACGGACATTGAAACATTCGCACCAGCCCGAGGAGCGGGAAGTCTTTATCCTATTGCCTATTGACAAATGTTTACAGTTTACCTATAGTTTCACATAAATAGTACTATTTCCTCATAGTATAGTGCAATGTGTTTTCCGAAATGGCTGACAAAATTAGGTACTAACAGGAAATACATGCAAGGCCATATATGGTATATGTACAGCTTGGAAATTGTGACCGTTGCTCGCTCGCTCCGCTCGCTCGTAAAAATCTAGTCCAACCTCACAACCGATCCGACACGTTCCCAAATTTGAAATAAGTTTCCTCCATATCGAATGACTAACGCAAGAGGGATTCGTTCTAGGTTAGGCTATAGCTTTCTAGCGAGCACGGCGAGCGAAGGACGAGTAAAGGTGTGTCACAAACCAACGGTTTGCACATACGGACATTGAAACATTCGCACCAGCCCGAGGAGCCGGAAGCCTTTATCCTATTGCCTACTGACAAATGTATACAATTTACCTATAGTTTCACATAAATAGTACTATTTCCTCATAGTATAGTGCAATGTGTTTTCCGAAATGGCTGACAAAATCAGGTACTAACAGGAAATACATGCAAGGCCATATAAGATATATGTACAGCTTGGAAATTGTGACCGTTGCTCGCTCGCTCCGCTCGCTCGTAAAAATCTAGTCCAACCTCACAACCGATCCGACACGTTCGCAAATTCGAAATATGTCGCCGCCATATCGAATAATGAACGCAAGATGGATTGGTTTTAGGTTAGGCTATAGTTTTCGAGCGAGCACGGCGAGCGAGAGACGGGGAAAGTTGTGTCACAATCCAACGATTTGCCTCATGGGGACATTGAAATATTCGCACCAGCCCGAGGAGCCGGAAATCTTTATCCTATTGCCTACTGACAAATGTTTACAGTATATGAATAGTTTCACATAAGTAGTACTATTTCCACATAGTACAGTGCAATGTGATGGCCGAAATGGCTAACAAAATTAGGTAATAACACGAAATATATGCAAGGCAATATAAGGTATATGTATAGCTTGGAAATTGAGATCTCTGCTCGCTCGCACCGCTCGCTCGTAAAAATCTAGTCCAACCTCACAACCGATCCGACACGTTCGCAAATTCGAAATATGTCGCCACCATATCGAATTATGAACGCAAGATGGATTGGTTTTAGGTTAGGCTATAGTTTTCGAACGAGCGCAGCGAGCGAGCGGCGAGTAAAGGTGTGTCACAAACCAACGGTTTGGCACATACGGACATTGAAACATTCGCACCAGCCCGAGGAGCCGGAAGCCTTTATCCTATTGCCTACTGACAAATGTTTACAGTTTATGAATAGTTTCACATAATTAGTACTATTTCCACATAGTACAGTGCAATGTGATGTCCGAAATGGCTGACAAAATTAGGTAATAACAAGAAATATATGCAAGGCAATATAAGGTATATGTATAGCTTGGAAATTGTGATCGTTGCTCGCTCGCTCCGCTCGCACGTAAAAATCTAGTTCAACCTCACAACCGATCCGACACGTTCGCAAATTCGATATATGTCGCCACCATATCGAATAATGAACGCAAGATGTATGGTTTTAGGTTAGGCTTTAGCTTTCGAGCGAGCGCAGCGAGCGAGAGACGCGTAAAGGTGTGTCACAAACCAACGGTTTGGCACATACGGACATTGAAATATTCGCACCAACCCGAGGAGCCGGAAGTATTTATCCTATGGCCTACTGACAAATGTTTACAGTTTATGAATAGTTTCACATAAATAGTACTATTTCCACATACTACAGTCCAATGTGATGTCCGAAATGGCTGACAAAATTAGGTAATAACACGAAACAAATGCAATGCAATATAAGGTATATGTATAGCTTGGAAATTGTCACCGTTGCTAGCTCGCTCCGCTCGCTCGTAAAAATCTAGTCCAACCTCGCAACCGATACGACACGTTCGCAGATTCGAAATATGTCGCCAACAAATCGATTACTGAACGCAAGATGTATGGTTTTAGGTTAGGCTATAGCTTTCGAGCGAGCGCAGCGAGCGAGAGACGCGTAAAGGTGTGTCACAAACCAACGGTTTGGCACATACGGACATTGAAATATTCGCACAGCCCGAAGAGCCGGATGTCTTTATCGAATTGCCTACTGACAAATGTTTACAGTTTATGAATAGTTTTACATAAATAGTACTATTTCCACATACTACAGTGCAATGTGATGTCCGAAATGGCTGAGAAAATTAGGTAATAACACGAAACAAATGCAAGGCAATATAAGGTATATGTATAGCTTGGAAATTGTAATCGTTGCTCGCTCGCTCCGCTCGCTCGTAAAAATCTAGTCCAACCTCACAACCGATCCGACACGTTCGCAAATTCGATATATGTCGCCACCATATCGAATAATGAATGCAAGATGTATGGTTTTAGGTTAGGCTATAGCTTTCGAGCGAGCGCAGCGAGCGAGAGACGCGTAAAGGTGTGTCACAAACCAACGGTTTGGCACATACGGACATTGAAATATTCGCACAAGCCCGAGGAGCCGGAAGCCTTTATCCTATGGCCTACTGACAAATGTTTACAGCTTATGAATAGTTTCACATAAATAGTACTATTTCCACATACTACAGTGCAATGTGATGTCAGAAATGGCTGACAAAATTAGGTAACAACACGAAACATATGCAAGGCAATATAAGGTATATGTATAGCTTGGAAATGATGACCGTTATTCGCTCGCTCCGCTCGCTCGTAAAAATCTAGTCCAACCTCACAACCGATCCGACACGTTCGCAAATTCGATAGATGTCGCCACCATATCGAATAATGAACGCAGGATGTATGGTTTTAGGTTAGGCTATAGCTTTCGAGCGAGCGCAGCGAGCGAGAGACGCGTAAAGGTGTGCCACAAAGCAACGGTTTGGCACATACAGACATTGAAATATTCGCACAAGCCCGAGTAGCCGGAAGTCTTTATCCTATTGCCTACTTACAAATGTTTACAGTTTACCAATAGTTTCACATAAATAATACTATTTCCACATTGTACAGTGCAATGTTATGTCAGAAATGGCAGACAAAATTAGGTAATGACACGAAATATATGCAAGGCAATATAAGGTATATGTATAACATGGAAATTGTGATCGTTGCTCGCTCGCTCCGCTCGCTCGTAAAAATTTAGTCCAACCTCACAACCGATCCGACACGTTCGCAAATTCGAAATATGTCGCCACCATATCGAATAATGAACGCAAGATGGATTGGTTTTAGGTTAGGCTATAGCTTTCGAACGAGCGCAGCGAGCGAGCGACGAGTAAAGGTGTGTCACAAACCAACAGTTTGGCACATACGGACATTGAAACATTCGCACCAGCCCGAGGAGCGGGAAGTCTTTATCCTATTGCCTATTGACAAATGTTTACAGTTTACCTATAGTTTCACATAAATAGTACTATTTCCTCATAGTATAGTGCAATGTGTTTTCCGAAATGGCTGACAAAATTAGGTACTAACAGGAAATACATGCAAGGCCATATATGGTATATGTACAGCTTGGAAATTGTGACCGTTGCTCGCTCGCTCCGCTCGCTCGTAAAAATCTAGTCCAACCTCACAACCGATCCGACACGTTCCCAAATTTGAAATAAGTTTCCTCCATATCGAATGACTAACGCAAGAGGGATTCGTTCTAGGTTAGGCTATAGCTTTCTAGCGAGCACGGCGAGCGAAGGACGAGTAAAGGTGTGTCACAAACCAACGGTTTGCACATACGGACATTGAAACATTCGCACCAGCCCGAGGAGCCGGAAGCCTTTATCCTATTGCCTACTGACAAATGTATACAATTTACCTATAGTTTCACATAAATAGTACTATTTCCTCATAGTATAGTGCAATGTGTTTTCCGAAATGGCTGACAAAATCAGGTACTAACAGGAAATACATGCAAGGCCATATAAGATATATGTACAGCTTGGAAATTGTGACCGTTGCTCGCTCGCTCCGCTCGCTCGTAAAAATCTAGTCCAACCTCACAACCGATCCGACACGTTCGCAAATTCGAAATATGTCGCCGCCATATCGAATAATGAACGCAAGATGGATTGGTTTTAGGTTAGGCTATAGTTTTCGAGCGAGCACGGCGAGCGAGAGACGGGGAAAGTTGTGTCACAATCCAACGATTTGCCTCATGGGGACATTGAAATATTCGCACCAGCCCGAGGAGCCGGAAATCTTTATCCTATTGCCTACTGACAAATGTTTACAGTTTATGAATAGTTTCACATAAGTAGTACTATTTCCACATAGTACAGTGCAATGTGATGGCCGAAATGGCTAACAAAGTTAGGTAATAACACGAAATATATGCAAGGCAATATAAGGTATATGTATAGCTTGGAAATTGAGATCGCTGCTCGCTCGCTCCGCTCGCTCGTAAAAATCTAGTCCAACCTCACAACCGATCCGACACGTTCGCAAATTCGAAATATGTCGCCACCATATCGAATAATGAACGCAAGATGGATTGGTTTTAGGTTAGGCTATAGTTTTCGAACGAGCGCAGCGAGCGAGCGGCGAGTAAAGGTGTGTCACAAACCAACGGTTTGGCACATACGGACATTGAAACATTCGCACCAGCCCGAGGAGCCGGAAGCCTTTATCCTATTGCCTACTGTCAAATGTTTACAGTTTATGAATAGTTTCACATAATTAGTACTATTTCCACATAGTACAGTGCAATGTGATGTCCGAAATGGCTGACAAAATTAGGTAATAACACGAAATATATGCAAGGCAATATAAGGTATATGTATAGCTTGGAAATTGTAATCGTTGCTCGCTCGCTCCGCTCGCTCGTAAAAATCTAGTCCAACCTCACAACCGATCCGACACGTTCGCAAATTCGATATATGTCGCCACCATATCGAATAATGAATGCAAGATGTATGGTTTTAGGTTAGGCTATAGCTTTCGAGCGAGCGCAGCGAGCGAGAGACGCGTAAAGGTGTGTCACGAACCAACGGTTTGGCACATACGGACATTGAAAAATTCGCACAAGCCCGAGGAGCCGGAAGTCTTTATCCTATTGCCTACTGACAAATGTTTACAGTTTATGAATAGTTTCACATAAATAGTACTATTTGCACATACTACAGTGCAATTTGATGTCCGAAATGGCTGAGAAAATTAGGTAACAACACGAAACAAATGCAAGGCAATATAAGGTATATGTATAGCTTGGAAATTGTGATCGTTGCTCGCTCGCTCCGCTCGCACGTAAAAATCTAGTTCAACCTCACAACCGATCCGACACGTTCGCAAATTCGATATATGTCGCCACCATATCGAATAATGAATGCAAGATGTATGGTTTTAGGTTAGGCTATAGCTTTCGAGCGAGCGCAGCGAGCGAGAGACGCGTAAAGGTGTGTCACAAACCAACGGTTTGGCACATACGGACATTGAAATATTCGCACAAGCCCGAGGAGCCGGAAGCCTTTATCCTATGGCCTACTGACAAATGTTTACAGCTTATGAATAGTTTCACATAAATAGTACTATTTCCACATACTACAGTACAATGTGATGTCAGAAATGGCTGACAAAATTAGGTAACAACACGAAACATATGCAAGGCAATATAAGATATATGTATAGCTTGGAAATGATGACCGTTATTCGCTCGCTCCGCTCGCTCGTAAAAATCTAGTCCAACCTCACAACCGATCCGACACGTTCGCAAATTCGATAGATGTCGCCACCATATCGAATAATGAACGCAGGATGTATGGTTTTAGGTTAGGCTATAGCTTTCGAGCGAGCGCAGCGAGCGAGAGACGCGTAAAGGTGTGCCACAAAGCAACGGTTTGGCACTTACAGACATTGAAATATTCGCACAAGCCCGAGTAGCCGGAAGTCTTTATCCTATTGCCTACTGACAAATGTTTACAGTTTACCAATAGTTTCACATAAATAATACTATTTCCACATTGTACAGTGCAATGTTATGTCAGAAATGGCAGACAAAATTAGGTAATGACACGAAATATATGCAAGGCAATATAAGGTATATGTATAACATGGAAATTGTGATCGTTGCTCGCTCGCTCCGCTCGCTCGTAAAAATTTAGTCCAACCTCACAACCGATCCGACACGTTCGCAAATTCGAAATATGTCGCCACCATATCGAATAATGAACGCAAGATGGATTGGTTTTAGGTTAGGCTATAGCTTTCGAACGAGCGCAGCGAGCGAGCGACGAGTAAAGGTGTGTCACAAACCAACAGTTTGGCACATACGGACATTGAAACATTCGCACCAGCCCGAGGAGCGGGAAGTCTTTATCCTATTGCCTATTGACAAATGTTTACAGTTTACCTATAGTTTCACATAAATAGTACTATTTCCTCATAGTATAGTGCAATGTGTTTTCCGAAATGGCTGACAAAATTAGGTACTAACAGGAAATACATGCAAGGCCATATATGGTATATGTACAGCTTGGAAATTGTGACCGTTGCTCGCTCGCTCCGCTCGCTCGTAAAAATCTAGTCCAACCTCACAACCGATCCGACACGTTCCCAAATTTGAAATAAGTTTCCTCCATATCGAATGACTAACGCAAGAGGGATTCGTTCTAGGTTAGGCTATAGCTTTCTAGCGAGCACGGCGAGCGAAGGACGAGTAAAGGTGTGTCACAAACCAACGGTTTGCACATACGGACATTGAAACATTCGCACCAGCCCGAGGAGCCGGAAGCCTTTATCCTATTGCCTACTGACAAATGTATACAATTTACCTATAGTTTCACATAAATAGTACTATTTCCTCATAGTATAGTGCAATGTGTTTTCCGAAATGGCTGACAAAATCAGGTACTAACAGGAAATACATGCAAGGCCATATAAGATATATGTACAGCTTGGAAATTGTGACCGTTGCTCGCTCGCTCCGCTCGCTCGTAAAAATCTAGTCCAACCTCACAACCGATCCGACACGTTCGCAAATTCGAAATATGTCGCCGCCATATCGAATAATGAACGCAAGATGGATTGGTTTTAGGTTAGGCTATAGTTTTCGAGCGAGCACGGCGAGCGAGAGACGGGGAAAGTTGTGTCACAATCCAACGATTTGCCTCATGGGGACATTGAAATATTCGCACCAGCCCGAGGAGCCGGAAATCTTTATCCTATTGCCTACTGACAAATGTTTACAGTTTATGAATAGTTTCACATAATTAGTACTATTTCCACATAGTACAGTTCAATGTGATGGCCGAAATGGCTAACAAAATTAGGTAATAACACGAAATATATGCAAGGCAATATAAGGTATATGTATAGCTTGGAAATTGAGATCGCTGCTCGCTCGCTCCGCTCGCTCGTAAAAATCTAGTCCAACCTCACAACCGATCCGACACGTTCGCAAATTCGAAATATGTCGCCACCATATCGAATAATGAACGCAAGATGGATTGGTTTTAGGTTAGGCTATAGTTTTCGAACGAGCGCAGCGAGCGAGCGGCGAGTAAAGGTGTGTCACAAACCAACGGTTTGGCACATACGGACATTGAAACATTCGCACCAGCCCGAGGAGCCGGAAGCCTTTATCCTATTGCCTACTGTCAAATGTTTACAGTTTATGAATAGTTTCACATAATTAGTACTATTTCCACATAGTACAGTGCAATGTGATGTCCGAAATGGCTGACAAAATTAGGTAATAACACGAAATATATGCAAGGCAATATAAGGTATATGTATAGCTTGGAAATTGTAATCGTTGCTCGCTCGCTCCGCTCGCTCGTAAAAATCTAGTCCAACCTCACAACCGATCCGACACGTTCGCAAATTCGATATATGTCGCCACCATATCGAATAATGAATGCAAGATGTATGGTTTTAGGTTAGGCTATAGCTTTCGAGCGAGCGCAGCGAGCGAGAGACGCGTAAAGGTGTGTCACGAACCAACGGTTTGGCACATACGGACATTGAAAAATTCGCACAAGCCCGAGGAGCCGGAAGTCTTTATCCTATTGCCTACTGACAAATGTTTACAGTTTATGAATAGTTTCACATAAATAGTACTATTTGCACATACTACAGTGCAATTTGATGTCCGAAATGGCTGAGAAAATTAGGTAACAACACGAAACAAATGCAAGGCAATATAAGGTATATGTATAGCTTGGAAATTGTGATCGTTGCTCGCTCGCTCCGCTCGCACGTAAAAATCTAGTTCAACCTCACAACCGATCCGACACGTTCGCAAATTCGATATATGTCGCCACCATATCGAATAATGAATGCAAGATGTATGGTTTTAGGTTAGGCTATAGCTTTCGAGCGAGCGCAGCGAGCGAGAGACGCGTAAAGGTGTGTCACAAACCAACGGTTTGGCACATACGGACATTGAAATATTCGCACAAGCCCGAGGAGCCGGAAGCCTTTATCCTATGGCCTACTGACAAATGTTTACAGCTTATGAATAGTTTCACATAAATAGTACTATTTCCACATACTACAGTACAATGTGATGTCAGAAATGGCTGACAAAATTAGGTAACAACACGAAACATATGCAAGGCAATATAAGATATATGTATAGCTTGGAAATGATGACCGTTATTCGCTCGCTCCGCTCGCTCGTAAAAATCTAGTCCAACCTCACAACCGATCCGACACGTTCGCAAATTCGATATATGTCGCCACCATATCGAATAATGAACGCAAGATGTATGGTTTTAGGTTAGGCTATAGCTTTCGAGCGAGCGCAGCGAGCGAGAGACGCGTAAAGGTGTGTCACGAACCAACGGTTTGGCACATACGGACATTGAAAAATTCGCACAAGCCCGAGGAGCCGGAAGTCTTTATCCTATTGCCTACTGACAAATGTTTACAGTTTACCTATAGTTTCACATAAATAGTACTATTTCCTCATAGTATAGTGCAATGTGTTTTCCGAAATGGCTGACAAAATTAGGTACTAACAGGAAATACATGCAAGGCCATATATGGTATATGTACAGCTTGGAAATTGTGACCGTTGCTCGCTCGCTCCGCTCGCTCGTAAAAATCTAGTCCAACCTCACAACCGATCCGACACGTTCCCAAATTTGAAATAAGTTTCCTCCATATCGAATGACTAACGCAAGAGGGATTCGTTCTAGGTTAGGCTATAGCTTTCTAGCGAGCACGGCGAGCGAAGGACGAGTAAAGGTGTGTCACAAACCAACGGTTTGCACATACGGACATTGAAACATTCGCACCAGCCCGAGGAGCCGGAAGCCTTTATCCTATTGCCTACTGACAAATGTATACAATTTACCTATAGTTTCACATAAATAGTACTATTTCCTCATAGTATAGTGCAATGTGTTTTCCGAAATGGCTGACAAAATCAGGTACTAACAGGAAATACATGCAAGGCCATATAAGATATATGTACAGCTTGGAAATTGTGACCGTTGCTCGCTCGCTCCGCTCGCTCGTAAAAATCTAGTCCAACCTCACAACCGATCCGACACGTTCGCAAATTCGAAATATGTCGCCGCCATATCGAATAATGAACGCAAGATGGATTGGTTTTAGGTTAGGCTATAGTTTTCGAGCGAGCACGGCGAGCGAGAGACGGGGAAAGTTGTGTCACAATCCAACGATTTGCCTCATGGGGACATTGAAATATTCGCACCAGCCCGAGGAGCCGGAAATCTTTATCCTATCGCCTACTGACAAATGTTTACAGTTTATGAATAGTTTCACATAAGTAGTACTATTTCCACATAGTACAGTTCAATGTGATGGCCGAAATGGCTAACAAAATTAGGTAATAACACGAAATATATGCAAGGCAATATAAGGTATATGTATAGCTTGGAAATTGAGATCGCTGCTCGCTCGCTCCGCTCGCTCGTAAAAATCTAGTCCAACCTCACAACCGATCCGACACGTTCGCAAATTCGAAATATGTCGCCACCATATCGAATAATGAACGCAAGATGGATTGGTTTTAGGTTAGGCTATAGTTTTCGAACGAGCGCAGCGAGCGAGCGGCGAGTAAAGGTGTGTCACAAACCAACGGTTTGGCACATACGGACATTGAAACATTCGCACCAGCCCGAGGAGCCGGAAGCCTTTATCCTATTGCCTACTGACAAATGTTTACAGTTTATGAATAGTTTCACATAATTAGTACTATTTCCACATAGTACAGTGCAATGTGATGTCCGAAATGGCTGACAAAATTAGGTAATAACACGAAATATATGCAAGGCAATATAAGGTATATGTATAGCTTGGAAATTGTAATCGTTGCTCGCTCGCTCCGCTCGCTCGTAAAAATCCAGTCCAACCTCACAACCGATCCGACACGTTCGCAAATTCGATATATGTCGCCACCATATCGAATAATGAATGCAAGATGTATGGTTTTAGGTTAGGCTATAGCTTTCGAGCGAGCGCAGCGAGCGAGAGACGCGTAAAGGTGTGTCACGAACCAACGGTTTGGCACATACGGACATTGAAAAATTCGCACAAGCCCGAGGAGCCGGAAGTCTTTATCCTATTGCCTACTGACAAATGTTTACAGTTTATGAATAGTTTCACATAAATAGTACTATTTGCACATACTACAGTGCAATTTGATGTCCGAAATGGCTGAGAAAATTAGGTAATAACACGAAACAAATGCAAGGCAATATAAGGTATATGTATAGCTTGGAAATTGTAATCGTTGCTCGCTCGCTCCGCTCGCTCGTAAAAATCTAGTCCAACCTCACAACCGATCCGACACGTTCGCAAATTCGATATATGTCGCCACCATATCGAATAATGAATGCAAGATGTATGGTTTTAGGTTAGGCTATAGCTTTCGAGCGAGCGCAGCGAGCGAGAGACGCGTAAAGGTGTGTCACGAACCAACGGTTTGGCACATACGGACATTGAAAAATTCGCACAAGCCCGAGGAGCCGGAAGTCTTTATCCTATTGCCTACTGACAAATGTTTACAGTTTATGAATAGTTTCACATAAATAGTACTATTTGCACATACTACAGTGCAATTTGATGTCCGAAATGGCTGAGAAAATTAGGTAACAACACGAAACAAATGCAAGGCAATATAAGGTATATGTATAGCTTGGAAATTGTGATCGTTGCTCGCTCGCTCCGCTCGCACGTAAAAATCTAGTTCAACCTCACAACCGATCCGACACGTTCGCAAATTCGATATATGTCGCCACCATATCGAATAATGAACGCAAGATGTATGGTTTTAGGTTAGGCTATAGCTTTCGAGCGAGCGCAGCGAGCGAGAGACGCGTAAAGGTGTGTCACGAACCAACGGTTTGGCACATACGGACATTGAAAAATTCGCACAAGCCCGAGGAGCCGGAAGTCTTTATCCTATTGCCTACTGACAAATGTTTACAGTTTATGAATAGTTTCACATAAATAGTACTATTTGCACATACTACAGTGCAATTTGATGTCCGAAATGGCTGAGAAAATTAGGTAATAACACGAAACAAATGCAAGGCAATATAAGGTATATGTATAGCTTGGAAATTGTAATCGTTGCTCGCTCGCTCCGCTCGCTCGTAAAAATCTAGTCCAACCTCACAACCGATCCGACACGTTCGCAAATTCGATATATGTCGCCACCATATCGAATAATGAATGCAAGATGTATGGTTTTAGGTTAGGCTATAGCTTTCGAGCGAGCGCAGCGAGCGAGAGACGCGTAAAGGTGTGTCACGAACCAACGGTTTGGCACATACGGACATTGAAAAATTCGCACAAGCCCGAGGAGCCGGAAGTCTTTATCCTATTGCCTACTGACAAATGTTTACAGTTTATGAATAGTTTCACATAAATAGTACTATTTGCACATACTACAGTGCAATTTGATGTCCGAAATGGCTGAGAAAATTAGGTAACAACACGAAACAAATGCAAGGCAATATAAGGTATATGTATAGCTTGGAAATTGTGATCGTTGCTCGCTCGCTCCGCTCGCACGTAAAAATCTAGTTCAACCTCACAACCGATCCGACACGTTCGCAAATTCGATATATGTCGCCACCATATCGAATAATGAACGCAAGATGTATGGTTTTAGGTTAGGCTATAGCTTTCGAGCGAGCGCAGCGAGCGAGAGACGCGTAAAGGTGTGTCACGAACCAACGGTTTGGCACATACGGACATTGAAAAATTCGCACAAGCCCGAGGAGCCGGAAGTCTTTATCCTATTGCCTACTGACAAATGTTTACAGTTTACCTATAGTTTCACATAAATAGTACTATTTCCTCATAGTATAGTGCAATGTGTTTTCCGAAATGGCTGACAAAATTAGGTACTAACAGGAAATACATGCAAGGCCATATATGGTATATGTACAGCTTGGAAATTGTGACCGTTGCTCGCTCGCTCCGCTCGCTCGTAAAAATCTAGTCCAACCTCACAACCGATCCGACACGTTCCCAAATTTGAAATAAGTTTCCTCCATATCGAATGACTAACGCAAGAGGGATTCGTTCTAGGTTAGGCTATAGCTTTCTAGCGAGCACGGCGAGCGAAGGACGAGTAAAGGTGTGTCACAAACCAACGGTTTGCACATACGGACATTGAAACATTCGCACCAGCCCGAGGAGCCGGAAGCCTTTATCCTATTGCCTACTGACAAATGTATACAATTTACCTATAGTTTCACATAAATAGTACTATTTCCTCATAGTATAGTGCAATGTGTTTTCCGAAATGGCTGACAAAATCAGGTACTAACAGGAAATACATGCAAGGCCATATAAGATATATGTACAGCTTGGAAATTGTGACCGTTGCTCGCTCGCTCCGCTCGCTCGTAAAAATCTAGTCCAACCACACAACCGATCCGACACGTTCGCAAATTCGAAATATGTCGCCGCCATATCGAATAATGAACGCAAGATGGATTGGTTTTAGGTTAGGCTATAGTTTTCGAGCGAGCACGGCGAGCGAGAGACGGGGAAAGTTGTGTCACAATCCAACGATTTGCCTCATGGGGACATTGAAATATTCGCACCAGCCCGAGGAGCCGGAAATCTTTATCCTATTGCCTACTGACAAATGTTTACAGTTTATGAATAGTTTCACATAAGTAGTACTATTTCCACATAGTACAGTTCAATGTGATGGCCGAAATGGCTAACAAAATTAGGTAATAACACGAAATATATGCAAGGCAATATAAGGTATATGTATAGCTTGGAAATTGAGATCGCTGCTCGCTCGCTCCGCTCGCTCGTAAAAATCTAGTCCAACCTCACAACCGATCCGACACGTTCGCAAATTCGAAATATGTCGCCACCATATCGAATAATGAACGCAAGATGGATTGGTTTTAGGTTAGGCTATAGTTTTCGAACGAGCGCAGCGAGCGAGCGGCGAGTAAAGGTGTGTCACAAACCAACGGTTTGGCACATACGGACATTGAAACATTCGCACCAGCCCGAGGAGCCGGAAGCCTTTATCCTATTGCCTACTGACAAATGTTTACAGTTTATGAATAGTTTCACATAATTAGTACTATTTCCACATAGTACAGTGCAATGTGATGTCCGAAATGGCTGACAAAATTAGGTAATAACACGAAATATATGCAAGGCAATATAAGGTATATGTATAGCTTGGAAATTGTAATCGTTGCTCGCTCGCTCCGCTCGCTCGTAAAAATCCAGTCCAACCTCACAACCGATCCGACACGTTCGCAAATTCGATATATGTCGCCACCATATCGAATAATGAATGCAAGATGTATGGTTTTAGGTTAGGCTATAGCTTTCGAGCGAGCGCAGCGAGCGAGAGACGCGTAAAGGTGTGTCACGAACCAACGGTTTGGCACATACGGACATTGAAAAATTCGCACAAGCCCGAGGAGCCGGAAGTCTTTATCCTATTGCCTACTGACAAATGTTTACAGTTTATGAATAGTTTCACATAAATAGTACTATTTGCACATACTACAGTGCAATTTGATGTCCGAAATGGCTGAGAAAATTAGGTAATAACACGAAACAAATGCAAGGCAATATAAGGTATATGTATAGCTTGGAAATTGTAATCGTTGCTCGCTCGCTCCGCTCGCTCGTAAAAATCTAGTCCAACCTCACAACCGATCCGACACGTTCGCAAATTCGATATATGTCGCCACCATATCGAATAATGAATGCAAGATGTATGGTTTTAGGTTAGGCTATAGCTTTCGAGCGAGCGCAGCGAGCGAGAGACGCGTAAAGGTGTGTCACGAACCAACGGTTTGGCACATACGGACATTGAAAAATTCGCACAAGCCCGAGGAGCCGGAAGTCTTTATCCTATTGCCTACTGACAAATGTTTACAGTTTATGAATAGTTTCACATAAATAGTACTATTTGCACATACTACAGTGCAATTTGATGTCCGAAATGGCTGAGAAAATTAGGTAACAACACGAAACAAATGCAAGGCAATATAAGGTATATGTATAGCTTGGAAATTGTGATCGTTGCTCGCTCGCTCCGCTCGCACGTAAAAATCTAGTTCAACCTCACAACCGATCCGACACGTTCGCAAATTCGATATATGTCGCCACCATATCGAATAATGAACGCAAGATGTATGGTTTTAGGTTAGGCTTTTGCTTTCGAGCGAGCGCAGCGAGCGAGAGACGCGTAAAGGTGTGTCACAAACCAACGGTTTGGCACATACGGACATTGAAATATTCGCACAAGCCCGAGGAGCCGGAAGCCTTCATCCTATGGCCTACTGACAAATGTTTACAGCTTATGAATAGTTTCACATAAATAGTACTATTTCCACATAGTAAAGTGCAATGTGATGTCAGAAATGGCTGACAACATTAGGTAATAACACGAAATATATGCAAGGCAATATAAGGTATATGTATAGCTTGGAAATTGTGATCGTTGCTCGCTCGCTCCGCTCGCTCGTAAAAATCTAGTCCAACCTCACAACCGATGCGACACGTTCGCAAATTTGAAATATGTCGCCACCATATCGAATAATGAACGCAAGATTGATTGGTTTTGGGTTGGGCAATAGTTTTCGAGCGAGCGCAGCGAGCGAGGGACGCGTAAAGGTGTGTCACAAACCAACGGTTTGGCACATACGGACATTGAAAAATTCGCACAAGCCCGAGGAGCCGGAAGTCTTTATCCTATTGCCTACTGACAAATGGTTACAGTTTATGAATAGTTTCACATAAATAGTACTATTTGCACATACTACAGTGCAATGTGATGTCAGAAATGGCTGACAAAATTAGGTAACAACACGAAACATATGCAAGGCAATATAAGGTATATGTATAGCTTGGAAATGATGACCGTTATTCGCTCGCTCCGCTCGCTCGTAAAAATCTAGTCCAACCTCACAACCGATCCGACACGTTCGCAAATTCGATAGATGTCGTCACCATATCGAATAATGAACGCAAGATGTATGGTTTTAGGTTAGGCTATAGCTTTCGAGCGAGCGCAGCGAGCGAGAGACGCGTAAAGGTGTGCCACAAAGCAACGGTTTGGCACATACAGACATTGAAATATTCGCACAAGCCCGAGTAGCCGGAAGTCTTTATCCTATTGCCTACTGACAAATGTATACAATTGACCTATAGTTTCACATAAATAGTACTATTCCCTCATAGTATAGTGCAATGTGATGACCGAAATGGCTGACAAAATTAGGTACTAACACGAAATACATGCAAGGCCATATATGGTATATGTACAGCTTGGAAATTGTGACCGTTGCTCGCTAGCTCCGCTCGCTCGTAAAAATCTAGTCCAACCTCACAACCGATCCGACACGTTCCCAAATTTGAAATAAGTTTCCTCCATATCGAATGACTAACGCAAGAGGGATTCGTTCTAGGTTAGGCTATAGCTTTCTAGCGAGCACGGGGAGCGAGAGACTGGGAAAGTTGTGTCACAATCCAACGATTTGGCAAATGGTGACATTGAAATATTCGCACCAGCCCGAGGAGCCGGAAGTCTTTATGCTATTGCCTACTGACAAATGTTTACAGTTTATGAATAGTTTCACATAAATAGTACTATTTCCTCATAGTATAGTGCAATGTGTTTTCCGAAATGCCTGACAAAATCAGGTACTAACAGGAAATACATGCAAGGCCATATAAGATATATGTACAGCTTGGAAATTGTGACCGTTGCTCGCTCGCTCCGCTCGCTCGTAAAAATCTCACAACCGATCCGACACGTTCGCAAATTCGAAATATGTCGCCGCCATATCGAATAATGAACGCAAGATGGATTGGTTTTAGGTTAGGCTATAGTTTTCGAGCGAGCACGGCGAGCGAGAGACGGGGAAAGTTGTGTCACAATCCAACGATTTGCCTCATGGGGACATTGAAATATTCGCACCAGCCCGAGGAGCCGGAAATCTTTATCCTATTGCCTACTGACAAATGTTTACAGTTTATGAATAGTTTCACATAAGTAGTACTATTTCCACATAGTACAGTGCAATGTGATGGCCGAAATGGCTAACAAAATTAGGTAATAACACGAAATATATGCAAGGCAATATAAGGTATATGTATAGCTTGGAAATTGAGATCTCTGCTCGCTCGCTCCGCTCGCTCGTACAAATCTAGTCCAACCTCACAACCGATCCGACACGTTCCCAAATTTGAAATAAGTTTCCTCCATATCGAATGACTAACGCAAGAGGGATTCGTTCTAGGTTAGGCTATAGCTTTCTAGCGAGCACGGCGAGCGAAGGACGAGTAAAGGTGTGTCACATACCAACGGTTTGGCACATACGGACATTGAAACATTCGCACCAGCCCGAGGAGCCGGGAGCCTTTATCCTATTACCTACTGACAAATGTATACAATTTACCTATAGTTTCACATAAATAGTACTATTTCCTCATAGTATAGTGCAATGTGATGACCGAAATGGCTGACAAAATTAGGTACTAACACGAAATACATGCAAGGCCATATAAGGTATATGTACAGCTTGGAAATTGTGACCGTTGCTCGCTCGCTCCGCTCGCTCGTAAAAATCTAGTCCAACCTCACAACCGATCCGACACGTTCGCAAATTCGAAATATGTCGCCGCCATCTCGAATAATGAGCGCAAGATGGATTGGTTTTAGGTTAGGCTATAGTTTTTGAGCGAGCACGGCGTGCGAGAGACTGGGAAAGTTGTGTCACAATCCAACGATTTGGCAAATGGTGACATTGAAATATTCGCACCAGCTCGAGGAGCCGGAAGTCTTTATGCTATTGCCTACTGACAAATGTTTACAGTTTATGAATAGTTTCACATAAATAGTACTATTTCCACATAGTACAGTGCAATGTGATGGCCGAAATGGCTGACAAAATTAGGTAATAACACGAAATATATGCAAGGCAATATAAGGTATATGTATAGCTTGGAAATTGTGATCGCTGCTCGCTCGCTCCGCTCGCTCGTAAAAATCTAGTCCAACCTCACAACCGATCCGACACGTTCCCAAATTTGAAATAAGTTTCCCCCATATCGAATGACTAACGCAAGAGGGATTGGTTTTAGGTTAGGCTATAGTTTTCGAGCGAGCACGGCAAGCGAGGGACGCGGAAAGTTGTGTCACAATCCAACGGTATGGCACATGGGGACATTGAAATATTCGCACCAGCCCGAGGAGCCGGAAGTCTCTATCCTATTGCCCACTGACAAATGTATACAGTTTACCAGTAGTTTCACATAAATAGTACTATTTCCTCATAGTATAGTGCAATGTGATGTCCGAAATGGCTGACAAGATTAGGTACTAACACGAAATACATGCAAGGCAATATAAGGTATATGTACAGCTTGGAAATTGTGACCGTTGCTCGCTCGCTCCGCTCTCTCGTAAAAATCTAGTCCAACCTCACAACCGATCCGACACGTTCGCAAATTCGAAATATGTCGCCGCCATATCTAATAACGAACGCAAGAGGGATTGGTTTTTGGTTAAGCTATAGCTTTCTAGCGAGCATGGCGAGCGAGGGACGAGTAAAGGTGTGTCACAAACCAACGGTTTGGCACATACGGACATTGAAACATTCGCACCAGCCCGAGGATCCGGAAGTCCTTATGCTATTGCCTACTGACAAATGTTTACAGTTTACCAATAGTTTCACATAAATAGTACTATTTCCACATTGTACAGTGCAATGTTATGTCAGAAATGGCAGACAAATTTAGGTAATGACACGAAATATATGCAAGGCAATATAAGGTATATGTATAACATGGAAATTGTGATCGTTGCTCGCTCGCTCCGCTCGCTCGTAAAAATTTAGTCCAACCTCACAACCGATCCGACACGTTCGCAAATTCGAAATATGTCGCCACCATATCGAATAATGAACGCAAGATGGATTGGTTTTAGCTTAGGCTATAGTTTTCGAACGAGGGCAGCGAGCGAGCGACGAGTAAAGGTGTGTCACAAACCAACAGTTTGGCACATACGGACATTGAAACATTCGCACCAGCCTGAAGAGCGGGAAGTCTTTATCCTATTGCCTATTGACAAATGTTTACAGTTTACCTATAGTTTCACATAAATAGTACTATTTCCTCATAGTATAGTGCAATGTGTTTTCCGAAATGGCTGACAAAATTAGGTACTAACAGGAAATACATGCAAGGCCATATATGGTATATGTACAGCTTGGAAATTGTGACCGTTGCTCGCTCGCTCCGCTCGCTCGTAAAAATCTAGTCCAACCTCACAACCGATCCGACACGTTCCCAAATTTGAAATAATTGTCCTCCATATCGAATGACTAACGCAAGAGGGATTCGTTCTAGGTTAGGCTATAGCTTTCTAGCGAGCACGGCGAGCGAAGGACGAGTAAAGGTGTGTCACAAACCAACGATTTGCACATACGGACATTGAAACATTCGCACCAGCCCGAGGAGCCGGAAGCCTTTATCCTATTGCCTACTGACAAATGTATACAATTTACCTATAGTTTCACATAAATAGTACTATTTCCTCATAGTATAGTGCAATGTGTTTTCCGAAATGGCTGACAAAATTAGGTACTAACAGGAAATACATGCAAGGCCATATAAGATATATGTACAGCTTGGAAATTGTGACCGTTGCTCGCTCGCTCCGCTCGCTCGTAAAAATCTAGTCCAACCTCACAACCGATCCGACACGTTCGCAAATTCGAAATATGTCGCCGCCATATCGAATAATGAACGCAAGATGGATTGGTTTTAAGTTAGGCTATAGTTTTCGAGCGAGCACGGCGAGCTAGAGACGGGGAAAGTTGTGTCACAATCCAACGATTTGCCTCATGGGGACATTGAAATATTCGGACCAGCCCGAGGAGCCGGAAATCTTTATCCTATTGCCTACTGACAAATGTTTACAGTTTATGAATAGTTTCACATAAGTAGTACTATTTCCACATAGTACAGTGCAATGTGATGGCCGAAATGGCTAACAAAATTAGGTAATAACACGAAATATATGCAAGGCAATATAAGGTATATGTATAACTTGGAAATTGAGATCGCTGCTCGCTCGCTCCGCTCGCTCGTAAATATCTAGTCCAACCTCACAACCGATCCGACACGTTCGCAAATTCGAAATATGTCGCCACCATGTCGAATAATGAACGCAAGATGGATTGGTTTTAGGTTAGGCTATAGTTTTCGAACGAGCGCAGCGAGCGAGCGGCGAGTAAAGGTGTGTCACAAACCAACGGTTTGGCACATACGGACATTGAAACACTCGCACCAGCCCGAGGAGCCGGAAGCCTTTATCCTATTGCCTACTGACAAATGTTTACAGTTTATGAATAGTTTCACATAATTAGTACTATTTCCACATAGTACAGTGCAATGTGATGTCCGAAATGGCTGACAAAATTAGGTAATAACACGAAATATATGCAAGGCAATATAAGGTATATGTATAGCTTGGAAATTGTGATCGCTGCTCGCTCGCTCTGCTCGCTCGTAAAAATCTAGTCCAACCTCACAACCGATCCGACACGTTCCCAAATTTGAAATAAGTTTCCTCCATATAGAATGACTAAGGCAAAAGGGATTCGTTCTAGGTTAGGCTATAGCTTTCAAGCGAGCACGGCGAGCGAAGGACGAGTAAAGGTGTGTCACATACCAACGGTTTGGCACATACGGACATTGAAACATTCGCACCAGCCCGAGGAGCCGGGAGCCTTTATCCTATTACCTACTGACAAATGTATACAATTTACCTATAGTTTCACATAAATAGTACTATTTCCTCATAGTATAGTGCAATGTGATGACCGAAATGGCTGACAAAATTAGGTACTAACACGAAATACATGCAAGGCCATATAAGGTATATGTACAGCTTGGAAATTGTGACCGTTGCTCGCTCGCTCCGCTCGCTCGTAAAAATCTAGTCCAACCTCACAACCGATCCGACACGTTCGCAAATTCGAAATATGTCGCCGCCATATCGAATAATGAGCGCAAGATGGATTGGTTTTAGGTTAGGCTATAGTTTTTGAGCGAGCACGGCGTGCGAGAGACGGGGAAAGTTGTGTCACAATCCAACAATTTGGCACATGGTGACATTGAAATATTCGCACCAGCCCGAGGAGCCGGAAGTCTTTATGCTATTGCCTACTGACAAATGTTTACAGTTTATGAATAGTTTCACATAAATAGTACTATTTCCACATAGTACAGTGCAATGTGATGGCCGAAATGGCTGACAAAATTAGGTAATAACACGAAAAATATGCAAGGCAATATAAGGTATATGTATAGCTTGGAAATTGTGATCGCTGCTCGCTCGCTCCGCTCGCTCGTAAAAATCTAGTCCAACCTCACAACCGATCCGACACGTTCGCAAATTCGAAATATGTCGCCGCCATATCTAATAACGAACGCAAGAGGGATTGGTTTTTGGTTAAGCTATAGCTTTCTAGCGAGCACGGCGAGCGAGGGACGAGTAAAGGTGTGTCACAAACCAACGGTTTGGCACATACGGACATTGAAACATTCGCACCAGCCCGAGGATCCGGAAGTCCTTATGCTATTGCCTACTGACAAATGTTTACAGTTTATGAATAGTTTCACATAAATAGTACTATTTCCACATAGTACAGTGCACTGTGATGGCCGAAATGGCTAACAAAATTAGGTAATAACACGAAACAAATGCAATGCAATATAAGGTATATGTATAGCTTGGAAATTATCACCGTTGCTCGCTCGCTCCGCTCGCTCGTAAAAATCTAGTCCAACCTCACAACCGATGCGAGTCGTTCGCAAATTCGATATATGTTGCCACCATATCGAATAATGAACGCCAGATGTGTTGGTTTTAGTTTAGGCTATGGCTTTCGAGCGAGCGCAGCGAGCGAGAGACGCGTAAAGGTGTGTCACAAACCAACGGTTTGGCACATACGGACATTGAAATATTCGCACAAGCCCGAGGAGCCGGAAGCCTTTATGCTATTGCCTACTGACAAATGTTTACAGTTTATGAATAGTTTCACATAAATAGTACTATTTCCACATAGTAAAGTGCAATGTGATGTCCGAAATGGCTGACAAAATTAGGTAATAACACGAAACAAATGCAATGCAATATAAGGTATATGTATAGCTTGGAAAATGTCACCGTTGCTCGCTCGCTCCGCTCGCTCGTAAAAATCTAGTCCATCCTCACAACCGATGCGACACGTTCGCAAATTCGAAATATGTCGCCACCATATCGATTACCGAACGCAAGATGTATGGTTTTGGGTTGGGCAATAGTTTTCGAGCGAGCGCAGCGAGCGAGGGACGCGTAAAGGTGTGTCACAAACCAACGGTTTGGCACATACGGACATTGAAATATTCGCACAAGCCCGAGGAGCCGGAAGCCTTTATCCTATGGCCTACTGACAAATGTTTACAGCTTATGAATAGTTTCACATAAATAGTACTATTTCCACATACTACAGTGCAATGTGATGTCAGAAATTGCTGACAAAATTAGGTAATAACACGAAACATATGCAAGGCAATATAAGGTATATGTATAGCTTGGAAATGATGACCGTTATTCGCTCGCTCCGCTCGCTCGTAAAAATCTAGTCCAACCTCACAACCGATCCGACACGTTCGCAAATTCGATAGATGTCGCCACCATATCGAATAATGAACGCAAGATGTATGGTTTCAGGTTAGGCTATAGCATTCGAGCGAGCGCAGCGAGCGAGAGACGCGTAAAGGTGTGCCACAAAGAAACGGTTTGGCACATACAGACATTGAAATATTCGCACAAGCCCGAGTAGCCGGAAGTCTTTATCCTATTGCCTACTGACAAATGTATACAATTGACCTATAGTTTCACATAAATAGTACTATTTCCTCATAGTATAGTGCAATGTGATGACCGAAGTGGCTGACAAAATTAGGTACTAACACGAAATACATGCAAGGCCATATAAGGTATATGTACAGCTTGGAAATTGTGACAGTTGCTCGCTCGCTCCGCTCGCTCGTAAAAATCTAGTCCAACCTCACAACCGATCCGACACGTTCGCAAATTCGAAATATGTCGCCGCCATATCTAATAACGAACGCAAGAGGGATTGGTTTTTGGTTAAGCTATAGCTTTCTAGCGAGCACGGCGAGCGAGGGACGAGTAAATGTGTGTCACAAACCAACGGTTTGGCACATACGGACATTGAAACATTCGCACCAGCCCGAGGATCCGGAAGTCCTTTTGCTATTGCCTACTGACAAATGTTTACAGTTTACCAATAGTTTCACATAAATAGTACTATTTCCACATTGTACAGTGCAATGTTATGTCAGAAATGGCTGACAAAATTAGGTAATGACACGAAATATATGCAAGGCAATATAAGGTATATGTATAACATGGAAATTGTGATCGTTGCTCGCTCGCTCCGCTCGCTCGTAAAAATTTAGTCCAACCTCACAACCGATCCGACACGTTCGCAAATTCGAAATATGTCGCCACCATATCGAATAATGAACGCAAGGTGGATTGGTTTTAGGTTAGGCTATAGTTTTCGAACGAGCGCAGCGAGCGAGCGACGAGTAAAGGTGTGTCACAAACCAACAGTTTGGCACATGCGGACATTGAAACATTCGCACCAGCCCGAGGAGCGGGAAGTCTTTATCCTATTGCCTATTGACAAATGTTTACAGTTTACCTGTAGTTTCACATAAATAGTACTATTTCCTCATAGTATAGTGCAATGTGATGTCCGAAATGGCTGACAAAATTAGGTAATAACACGAAATATATGCAAGGCAATATAAGGTATATGTACAGCTTGGAAATTGTGACCGTTGCTCGCTCGCTCCGCTCGCTCGTAAAAATCTAGTCCAACCTCACAACCGATCCGACACGTTCGCAAATTCGAAATATGTCGCCACCATGTCGAATAATGAACGCAAGATGGATTGGTTTTAGGTTAGGCTATAGTTTTCGAACGAGCGCAGCGAGCGAGCGGCGAGTAAAGGTGTGTCACAAACCAACGGTTTGGCACATACGGACATTGAAACATTCGCACCAGCCCGAGGAGCCGGAAGCCTTTATCCTATTGCCTACTGACAAATGTTTACAGTTTATGAATAGTTTCACATAATTAGTACTATTTCCACATAGTACAGTGCAATGTGATGTCCGAAATGGCTGACAAAATTAGGTAATAACACGAAATATATGCAAGGCAATATAAGGTATATGTATAGCTTGGAAATTGTGATCGCTGCTCGCTCGCTCTGCTCGCTCGTAAAAATCTAGTCCAACCTCACAACCGATCCGACACGTTCCCAAATTTGAAATAAGTTTCCTCCATATAGAATGACTAACGCAAAAGGGATTCGTTCTAGGTTAGGCTATAGCTTTCTAGCGAGCACGGCGAGCGAAGGACGAGTAAAGGTGTGTCACATACCAACGGTTTGGCACATACGGACATTGAAACATTCGCACCAGCCCGAGGAGCCGGGAGCCTTTATCCTATTACCTACTGACAAATGTATACAATTTACCTATAGTTTCACATAAATAGTACTATTTCCTCATAGTATAGTGCAATGTGATGACCGAAATGGCTGACAAAATTAGGTACTAACACGAAATACATGCAAGGCCATATAAGGTATATGTACAGCTTGGAAATTGTGACCGTTGCTCGCTCGCTCCGCTCGCTCGTAAAAATCTAGTCCAACCTCACAACCGATCCGACACGTTCGCAAATTCGAAATATGTCGCCGCCATATCGAATAATGAGCGCAAGGTGGATTGGTTTTAGGTTAGGCTATAGTTTTTGAGCGAGCACGGCGTGCGAGAGACGGGGAAAGTTGTGTCACAATCCAACGATTTGGCACATGGTGACATTGAAATATTCGCACCAGCCCGAGGAGCCGGAAGTCTTTATGCTATTGCCTACTGACAAATGTTTACAGTTTATGAATAGTTTCACATAAATAGTACTATTTCGACATAGTACAGTGCAAGGTGATGGCCGAAATGGCTGACAAAATTAGGTAATAACACGAAATATATGCAAGGCAATACAAGGTATATGTATAGCTTGGAAATTGTGATCGCTGCTCGCTCGCTCCGCTCGCTCGTAAAAATCTAGTCCAACCTCACAACCGATCCGACACGTTCCCAAATTTGAAATAAGTTTCCTCCATATCGAATGACTAACGCAAGAGGGATTGGTTTTAGGTTAGGCTATAGTTTTCGAGCGAGCACGGCGAGCGAGGGACGCGGAAAGTTGTGTCACAATCCAACGGTATGGCACATGGGGACATTGAAATATTCGCACCAGCCCGAGGAGCCGGAAGTCTTTATCCTATTGCCCACTGACAAATGTATACAGTTTACCAGTAGTTTCACATAAATAGTACTATTTCCTCATAGTATAGTGCAATGTGTTTTCCGAAATAGCTGACAAAATTAGGTAATAACACGAAACATATGCAAGGCAATATAAGGTATATGTATAGCTTGGAAATGATGACCGTTATTCGCTCGCTCCGCTCGCTCGTAAAAATCTAGTCCAACCTCACAACCGATCCGACACGTTCGCAAATTCGATAGATGTCGCCACCATATCGAATAATGAACGCAAGATGTATGGTTTTAGGTTAGGCTATAGCTTTCGAGCGAGCGCAGCGAGCGAGAGACGCGTAAAGGTGTGCCACAAAGCAACGGTTTGGCACATACAGACATTGAAATATTCGCACAAGCCCGAGTAGCCGGAAGTCTTTATCCTATTGCCTACTGACAAATGTATACAATTGACCTATAGTTTCACATAAATAGTACTATTTCCTCATAGTATAGTGCAATGTGATGACCGAAATGGCTGACAAAATTAGGTACTAACACGAAATACATGCAAGGCCATATAAGGTATATGTACAGCTTGGAAATTGTGACCGTTGCTCGCTCGCTCCGCTCGCTCGTAAAAATCTAGTCCAACCTCACAACCGATCCGACACGTTCTCAAATTCGAAATATGTCGCCGCCATATCTAATAACGAACGCAAGAGGGATTGGTTTTTGGTTAAGCTATAGCTTTCTAGCGAGCACGGCGAGCGAGGGACGAGTAAAGGTGTGTCACAAACCAACGGTTTGGCACATACGGACATTGAAACATTCGCACCAGCCCGAGGATCCGGAAGTCCTTTTGCTATTGCCTACTGACAAATGTTTACAGTTTACCAATAGTTTCACATAAATAGTACTATTTCCACATTGTACAGTGCAATGTTATGTCAGAAATGGCTGACAAAATTAGGTAATGACACGAAATATATGCAAGGCAATATAAGGTATATGTATAACATGGAAATTGTGATTGTTGCTCGCTCGCTCCGCTCGCTCGTAAAAATTTAGTCCAACCTCACAACCGATCCGACACGTTCGCAAATTCGAAATATGTCGCCACCATATCGAATAATGAATGCAAGGTGGATTGGTTTTAGGTTAGGCTATAGTTTTCTAGCGAGCACGGCGAGCGAGGGACGGGGAATGTTGTGTCACAATTCAACGGTTTGGCACATGGGACATTGAAATATTCGCACTAGCCCGAGGAGCCGGAAGTCTTTATGCTATTGCCTACTGACAAATGATTACAGTTTACCAATAGTTTCACATAAATAGTACTATTTCCTCATAGTATAGTGCAATGTGATGTCCGAAATGGCTGACAAAATTAGGTAATAACACGAAATATATGCAAGGCAATATAAGGTATATGTATAGCTTGGAAATTGAGATCGCTGCTCGCTCGCTCCGCTCGCTCGTAAGAATCTAGTCCAACCTCACAACCGATCCGACACGTTCGCAAATTCGAAATATGTCGCCACCATATCGAATAATGAACGCAAGATGGATTGGTTTTAGGTTAGGCTATAGTTTTCGAACGAGCGCAGCGAGCGAGCGGCGAGTAAAGGTGTGTCACAAACCAACGGATTGGCACATACGGACATTGAAACATTCGCACCAGCCCGAGGAGCCGGAAGCCTTTATCCTATTGCCTACTGACAAATGTTTACAGTTTATGAATAGTTTCACATAATTAGTACTATTTCCACATAGTACAGTGCAAGGTGATGGCCGAAATGGCTGACAAAATTAGGTAATAACACGAAATATATGCAAGGCAATACAAGGTATATGTATAGCTTGGAAATTGTGATCGCTGCTCGCTCGCTCCGCTCGCTCGTAAAAATCTAGTCCAACCTCACAACCGATCCGACACGTTCCCAAATTTGAAATAAGTTTCCTCCATATCGAATGACTAACGCAAGAGGGATTGATTTTAGGTTAGGCTATAGTTTTCGAGCGAGCACGGCGAGCGAGGGACGCGGAAAGTTGTGTCACAATCCAACGGTATGGCACATGGGGACATTGAAATATTCGCACCAGCCCGAGGAGCCGGAAGTCTTTATCCTATTGCCCACTGACAAATGTATACAGTTTACCAGTAGTTTCACATAAATAGTACTATTTCCTCATAGTATAGTCCAATGTGATGTCCGAAATGGCTGACAAAATTAGGTACTAACACGAAATACATGCAAGGCAATATAAGGTATATGTGCAGCTTGGAAATTGTGACCGTTGCTCGCTCGATCCGCTCGCTCGTAAAAATCTAGTCCTACCTCACAACCGATCCGACACGTTCGCAAATTCGAAATATGTCGCCACCATATCAAATAATGAACGCAAGATGGATTGGTTTTAGGTTAGGCTATAGTTTTCTAGCGAGCACGGCGAGCGAGGGACGGGGAATGTTGTGTCACAATCCAACGGTTTGGCACATGGGACATTGAAATATTCGCACTAGCCCGAGGAGCCGGAAGTCTTTATGCTATTGCCTACTGACAAATGTTTACAGTTTACCAATAGTTTCACATAAATAGTACTATTTCCTCATAGTATAGTGCAATGTGATGTCCGAAATGGCTGACAAAATTAGGTAATAACACGAAATATATGCAAGGCAATATAAGGTATATGTATAGCTTGGAAATTGAGATCGCTGCTCGCTCGCTCCGCTCGCTCGTAAAAATCTAGTCCAACCTCACAACCGATCCGACACGTTCGCAAATTCGAAATATGTCGCCACCATATCGAATAATGAACGCAAGATGGATTGGTTTTAGGTTAGGCTATAGTTTTCGAACGAGCGCAGCGAGCGAGCGGCGAGTAAAGGTGTGTCACAAACCAACGGTTTGGCACATACGGACATTGAAACATTCGCACCAGCCCGAGGAGCCGGAAGCCTTTATCCTATTGCCTACTGACAAATGTTTACAGTTTATGAATAGTTTCACATAATTAGTACTATTTCCACATAGTACAGTGCAATGTGATGTCCGAAATGGCTGACAAAATTAGGTAATAACACGAAATATATGCAAGGCAATACAAGGTATATGTATAGCTTGGAAATTGTGATCGCTGCTCGCTCGCTCCGCTCGCTCGTAAAAATCTAGTCCAACCTCACAACCGATCCGACACGTTCCCAAATTTGAAATAAGTTTCCTCCATATAGAATGACTAACGCAAAAGGGATTCGTTCTAGGTTAGGCTATAGCTTTCTAGCGAGCACGGCGAGCGAAGGACGAGTAAAGGTGTGTCACATACCAACGGTTTGGCACATACGGACATTGAAACATTCGCACCAGCCCGAGGAGCCGGGAGCCTTTATCCTATTACCTACTGACAAATGTATACAATTTACCTATAGTTTCACATAAATAGTACTATTTCCTCATAGTATAGTGCAATGTGATGACCGAAATGGCTGACAAAATTAGGTACTAACACGAAATACATGCAAGGCCATATAAGGTATATGTACAGCTTGGAAATTGTGACCGTTGCTCGCTCGCTCCGCTCGCTCGTAAAAATCTAGTCCAACCTCACAACCGATCCGACACGTTCGCAAATTCGAAATATGTCGCCGCCATATCGAATAATGAGCGCAAGATGGATTGGTTTTAGGTTAGGCTATAGTTTTTGAGCGAGCACGGCGTGCGAGAGACGGGGAAAGTTGTGTCACAATCCAACGATTTGGCACATGGTGACATTGAAATATTCGCACCAGCCCGAGGAGCCGGAAGTCTTTATGCTATTGCCTACTGACAAATGTTTACAGTTTATGAATAGTTTCACATAAATAGTACTATTTCCACATAGTACAGTGCAATGTGATGGCCGAAATGGCTGACAAAATTAGGTAATGACACGAAATACATGCAAGGCAATATAAGGTATATGTATAACATGGAAATTGTGATCGTTGCTCGCTCGCTCCGCTCGCTCGTAAAAATTTAGTCCAACCTCACAACCGATCCGACACGTTCGCAAATTCGAAATATGTCGCCACCATATGGAATAATGAACGCAAGGTGGATTGGTTTTAGGTTAGGCTATAGTTTTCGAACGAGCGCAGCGAGCGAGCGACGAGTAAAGGTGTGTCACAAACCAACAGTTTGGCACATACGGACATTGAAACATTCGCACCAGCCCGAGGAGCGGGACGTCTTTATCCTATTGCCTATTGACAAATGTTTACAGTTTACCTGTAGTTTCACATAAATAGTACTATTTCCTCATAGTATAGTGCAATGTGTTTTCCGAAATGGCTGACAAAATTAGGTACTAACAGGAAATACATGCAAGGCCATATATGGTATATGTACAGCTTGGAAATTGTGACCGTTGCTCGCTCGCTCCGCTCGCTCGTAAAAATCTAGTCCAACCTCACAACCGATCCGACACGTTCGCAAATTCGAAATATGTCGCCACCATATCGAATAATGAACGCAAGATGGATTGGTTTTAGGTTAGGCTATAGTTTTCGAACGAGCGCAGCGAGCGAGCGGCGAGTAAAGGTGTGTCACAAACCAACGGTTTGGCACATACGGACATTGAAACATTCGCACCAGCCCGAGGAGCGGGACGTCTTTATCCTATTGCCTATTGACAAATGTTTACAGTTTATGAATAGTTTCACATAATTAGTACTATTTCCACATAGTACAGTGCAATGTGATGTCCGAAATGGCTGACAAAATTAGGTAATAACACGAAATATATGCAAGGCAATACAAGGTATATGTATAGCTTGGAAATTGTGATCGCTGCTCGCTCGCTCCGCTCGCTCGTAAAAATCTAGTCCAACCTCACAACCGATCCGACACGTTCCCAAATTTGAAATAAGTTTCCTCCATATCGAATGACTAACGCAAGAGGGATTGGTTTTAGGTTAGGCTATAGTTTTCGAGCGAGCACGGCGAGCGAGGGACGCGGAAAGTTGTGTCACAATCCAACGGTATGGCACATGGGGACATTGAAATATTCGCACCAGCCCGAGGAGCCGGAAGTCTTTATCCTATTGCCCACTGACAAATGTATACAGTTTACCAGTAGTTTCACATAAATAGCACTATTTCCTCATAGTATAGTGCAATGTGATGTCCGAAATGGCTGACAAAATTAGGTACTAACACGAAATACATGCAAGGCAATATAAGGTATATGTACAGCTTGGAAATTGTGACCGTTGCTCGCTCGCTCCGCTCGCTCGTAAAAATCTAGTCCAACCTCACAACCGATCCGACACGTTCGCAAATTCGAAATATGTCGCCACCATATCGAATAATGAACGCAAGATGGATTGGTTTTAGGTTAGGCTATAGTTTTCTAGCGAGCACGGCGAGCGAGGGAAGGGGAATGTTGTGTCACAATCCAACGGTTTGGCACATGGGACATTGAAATATTCGCACTAGCCCGAGGAGCCGGAAGCCTTTATGCTATTGCCTACTGACAAATGTTTACAGTTTACCAATAGTTTCACATAAATAGTACTATTTCCTCATAGTATAGTGCAATGTGATGTCCGAAATGGCTGACAAAATTAGGTAATAACACGAAATATATGCAAGGCAATATAAGGTATATGTATAGCTTGGAAATGGAGATCGCTGCTCGCTCGCTCCGCTCGCTCGTAAAAATCTAGTCCAACCTCACAACCGATCCGACACGTTCGCAAATTCGAAATATGTCGCCACCATATCGAATAATGAACGCAAGATGGATTGGTTTTAGGTTAGGCTATAGTTTTCGAACGAGCGCAGCGAGCGAGCGGCGAGTAAAGGTGTGTCACAAACCAACGGTTTGGCACATACGGACATTGAAACATTCGCACCAGCCCGAGGAGCCGGAAGCCTTTATCCTATTGCCTACTGACAAATGTTTACTGTTTATGAATAGTTTCACATAATTAGTACTATTTCCACATAGTACAGTGCAATGTGATGTCCGAAATGGCTGACAAAATTAGGTAATAACACGAAATATATGCAAGGCAATATAAGGTATATGTATAGCTTGGAAATTGTGATCGCTGCTCGCTCGCTCTGCTCGCTCGTAAAAATCTAGTCCAACCTCACAACCGATCCGACACGTTCCCAAATTTGAAATAAGTTTCCTCCATATAGAATGACTAACGCAAAAGGGATTCGTTCTAGGTTAGGCTATAGCTTTCTAGCGAGCACGGCGAGCGAAGGACGAGTAAAGGTGTGTCACATACCAACGGTTAGGCACATACGGACATTGAAACATTCGCACCAGCCCGAGGAGCCGGGAGCCTTTATCCTATTACCTTACTGACAAATGTATACAATTTACCTATAGTTTCACATAAATAGTACTATTTCCTCATAGTATAGTGCAATGTGATGACCGAAATGGCTGACAAAATTAGGTACTAACACGAAATACATGCAAGGCCATATAAGGTATATGTACAGCTTGGAAATTGTGACCGTTGCTCGCTCGCTCCGCTCGCTCGTAAAAATCTAGTCCAACCTCACAACCGATCCGACACGTTCCCAAATTTGAAATAAGTTTCCTCATATCGAATGACTAACGCAAGAGGGATTGGTTTTAGGTTAGGCTATAGTTTTTCGATCGAGCACGGCAAGCGAGAGACGCGTAAAGGTGTGTCACAAACCAACGGTTTGGCACATACGGACATTAAAATATTCGCACCAGCCCGAGGAGCGGAAGTCTTTATCGAATTGCCTACTGACAAAAGTTTACCGTTTATGAATAGTTTCACATAAATAGTACTATTTCCACATAGTAAAGTGCAATGTGATGTACGAAATGGCTGACAAAATTAGGTAATAACACGAAACAAATGCAATGCAATATAAGGTATATGTATAGCTTGGAAAATGGTCACCGTTGCTCGCTCGCTCCGCTCGCTCGTAAAAATCTAGTCCAACCTCACAACCGATCCGACACGTTCGCAAATTCGAATATGTCGCCACCATATCGATTACTGAACGCAAGATGTATGGTTTTAGGTTAGGCTATAGCTTTCGAGCGAGCGCAGCGAGCGAGAGAGGCGTAAAGGTGTGTCACAAACCAACGGTTTGGCACATACGGACATTGAAATATTCGCACAAGCCCGAGGAGCCGGAAGCCTTTATCCTATGGCCTACTGACAAATGTTTACAGCTTATGAATAGTTTCACATAAATAGTACTATTTCCACATACTACAGTGCAATGTGATGTCAGAAATGGCTGACAAAATTAGGTAATAACACGAAAACATTATGCAAGGCAATATAAGGAATATGTATAGCTTGGAAATTGTGACCGTTGCTCGCTCGCTCCGCTCGCTCGTAAAAATCTAGTCCAACCTCACAACCGATCCGACACGTTCGCAAATTCGAAATATGTCGCCACCATATCGAATACTGAACGCAAGATGTATGGTTTTAGGTTAGGCTATAGCTTTCGAGCGGGCGCAGCGAGCGAGAGACGCGTAAAGGTGTGTCACAAACCAATGGTTTGGCACATACGGACATTAAAATATTCGCACCAGCCCGAGGAGCCGGAAGTCTTTATCGAATTGCCTACTGACAAATGTTTACCGTTTATGAATAGTTTCACATAAATAGTACTATTTCCACATAGTAAAGTGCAATGTGATGTACGAAATGGCTGACAAAATTAGGTAATAACACGAAACAAATGCAATGCAATATAAGGTATATGTATAGCTTGGAAAATGTCACCGTTGCTCGCTCGCTCCGCTCGCTCGTAAAAATCTAGTCCAACCTCACAACCGATGCGACACGTTCGCAAATTTGAAATATGTCGCCACCATATCGAATAATGAACGCAAGATTGATTGGTTTTGGGTTGGGCAATAGTTTTCGAGCGAGCGCAGCGAGCGAGGGACGCGTAAAGGTGTGTCACAATCCAACGGTTTGGCACATTCGGACATTGAAATATTCGCACAGCCCGAAGAGCCGGAAGTCTTTATCGAATTGCCTACTGACAAATGTTTACAGTTTATGAATAGTTTCACATAAATAGTACTATTTCCACATACTACAGTGCAATGTGATGTCCGAAATGGCTGAGAAAATTAGGTAATAACACGAAACAAATGCAAGGCAATATAAGGTATATGTATAGCTTGGAAATTGTAATCGTTGCTCGCTCGCTCCGCTCGCTCGTAAAAATCTAGTCCAACCTCACAACCGATTCGACACGTTCGCAAATTCGATATATGTAGCCACCATATCGAATAATGAATGCAAGATGTATGGTTTTAGGTTAGGCTATAGCTTTCGAGCGAGCGCAGCGAGCGAGAGACGCGTAAAGGTGTGTCACGAACCAACGGTTTGGCACATACGGACATTGAAATATTCGCACCAGCCCGAGAAGCCCGAAGTCTTTATCGAATTGCCTACTGACAAATGATTACCGTTTATGAATAGTTTCACATAAATAGTACTATTTCCACATAGTAAAGTGCAATGTGATGTCTGAAATGGCAGACAAAATTAGGTAATAACACGAAACATATGCAAGGCAATATAAGGTATATGTATAGCTTGGAAATTATGACCGTTATTCGCTCGCTCCGCTCGCTCGTAAAAATCTAGTCCAACCTCACAACCGATCCGACACGTTCGCAAATTCGATATATGTCGCCACCATATCGAATAAAGAACGCAAGATGTACGGTTTTAGGTTAGGCTATAGCTTTCGAGCGAGCGCAGCGAGCGAGAGACGCGTAAAGGTGTGTCACAAACCAACGGTTTGGCACATACGGACATTGAAATATTCGCACAAGCCCGAGGAGCCGGAAGTCTTTATCCTATTGCCTACTGACAAATGTTTACCGTTTATGAATAGTTTCACATAAATAGTACTATTTCCACATAGTAAAGTGCAATGTGATGTCCGAAATGGCTGACAAAATTAGGTAATAACACGAAACATATGCAAGGCAATATAAGGTATATGTATAGCTTGGAAATTATGACCGTTATTCGCTCGCTCCGCTCGCTCGTAAAAATCTAGTCCAACCTCACAACCGATCCGACACGTTCGCAAATTCGATATATGTCGCCACCATATCGAATAAAGAACGCAAGATGTACGGTTTTAGGTTAGGCTATAGCTTTCGAGCGAGCGCAGCGAGCGAGAGACGCGTAAAGGTGTGTCACAAACCAACGGTTTGGCACATACGGACATTGAAATATTCGCACAAGCCCGAGGAGCCGGAAGTCTTTATCCTATTGCCTACTGACAAATGTTTACAGTTTATGAATAGTTTCACATAAATAGTACTATTTGCACATACTACAGTGCAATTTGATGTCCGAAATGGCTGAGACAATTAGGTAATAACACGAAACAAATGCAAGGCAATATAAGGTATGTGTATAGCTTGGAAATTGTGATCGTTGCTCGCTCGCTCCGCTCGCACGTAAAAATCTAGTTCAACCTCACAACCGATCCGACACGTTCGCAAATTCGATATATGTCGCCACCATATCGAATAATGAACGCAAGATGTATGGTTTTAGGTTAGGCTTTAGCTTTCGAGCGAGCGCAGCGAGCGAGAGATGCGTAAAGGTGTGTCACAAACCAACGGTTTGGCACATACGGACATTGAAATATTTGCACCAACCCGAGGAGCCGGAAGTATTTATCCTATGGCCTACTGACAAATGTTTACAGTTTATGAATAGTTTCACATAAATAGTACTATTTCCACATACTACAGTCCAATGTGATGTCCGAAATGGCTGACAAAATTAGGTAATAACACGAAACAAATGCAATGCAATATAAGGTATATGTATAGCTTGGAAATTGTCACCGTTGCTCGCTCGCTCCATTCGCTCGTAAAAATCTAGTCCAACCTCACAACCGATACGACACGTTCGCAGATTCGAAATATGTCGCCACCAAATCGATTACTGAACGCAAGATGTATGGCTTTAGGTTAGGCTATAGCTTTCGAGCGAGCGCAGCGAGCGAGAGACGCGTAAAGGTGTGTCACAAACCAACGGTTTGGCACATACGGACATTGAAATATTCGCACAAGCCCGAGTAGCCGGAAGTCTTTATCCTATTGCCTACTGACAAATGTATACAATTGACCTATAGTTTCACATAAATAGTACTATTTCCTCATAGTATAGTGCAATGTGATGACCGAAATGGCTGACAAAATTAGGTACTAACACGAAATACATGCAAGACCATATAAGGTATATGTACAGCTTGGAAATTGTGACCGTTGCTCGCTCGCTCCGCTCGCTCGTAAAAATCTAGTCCAACCTCACAACCGATCCGACACGTTCGCAAATTCGAAATATGTCGCCGCCATATCTAATAACGAACGCAAGAGGGATTGGTTTTTGGTTAAGCTATAGCTTTCTAGCGAGCACGGCGAGCGAGGGACGAGTAAAGGTGTGTCACAAACCAACGGTTTGGCACATACGGACATTGAAACATTCGCACCAGCCCGAGGATCCGGAAGTCCTTATGCTATTGCCTACTGACAAATGTTTACAGTTTACCAATAGTTTCACATAAATAGTACTATTTCCACATTGTACAGTGCAATGTTATGTCAGAAATGGCTGACAAAATTAGGTAATGACACGAAATATATGCAAGGCAATATAAGGTATATGTATAACATGGAAATTGTGATCGTTGCTCGCTCGCTCCGCTCGCTTGTAAAAATTTAGTCCAACCTCACAACCGATCCGACACGTTCGCAAATTCGAAATATGTCGCCACCATATCGAATAATGAACGCAAGATGGATTGGTTTTAGGTTAGGCTATAGTTTTCGAACGAGCGCAGCGAGCGAGCGACGAGTAAAGGTGTGCCACAAACCAACAGTTTGGCACATACGGACATTGAAACATTCGCACCAGCCCGAGGAGCGGGAAGTCTTTATCCTATTGCCTATTGACAAATGTTTACAGTTTACCTATAGTTTCACATAAATAGTACTATTTCCTCATAGTATAGTGCAATGTGTTTTCCGAAATGGCTGACAAAATTAGGTACTAACAGGAAATACATGCAAGGCCATATATACTATATGTACAGCTTGGAAATTGTGACCGTTGCTCGCTCGCTCTGCTCGCTCGTAAAAATCTAGTCCAACCTCACAACCGATCCGACAAGTTCTCAAATTCGAAATATGTCGCCGCCATATCTAATAACGAACGAAAGAGGGATTGGTTTTTGGTTAAGCTATAGCTTTCTAGCGAGCACGGCGAGCGAGGGACGAGTAAAGGTGTGTCACAAACCAACGGTTTGGCACATACGGACATTGAAACATTCGCACCAGCCCGAGGATCCGGAAGTCCTTATGCTATTGCCTACTGACAAATGTTTACAGTTTACCTATAGTTTCACATAAATAGTACTATTTCCTCATACTACAGTGCAATGTGATGTCCGAAATGGCTGACAAAATTAGGTAATAACACGAAATATATGCAAGGCAATATAAGGTATATGTATAGCTTGGAAATTGTGATCGCTGCTCGCTCGCTCTGCTCGCTCGTAAAAATCTAGTCCAACCTCACAACCGATCCGACACGTTCCCAAATTTGAAATAAGTTTCCTCCATATCGAATGACTAACGCAAGAGGGATTGGTTTTAGGTTAGGCTATAGTTTTCGAGCGAGCACGGCGAGCGAGGGACGCGGAAAGTTGTGTCACAATCCAACGGTATGGCACATGGGGACATTGAAATAATCGCACCAGCCCGAGGAGCCGGAAGTCTCTATCCTATTGCCCACTGACAAATGTATACAGTTTACCAGTAGTTTCACATAAATAGTACTATTTCCTCATAGTATAGTGCAATGTGATGTCCGAAATGGCTGACAAAATTAGGTACTAACACGAAATACATGCAAGGCAATATAAGGTATATGTACAGCTTGGAAATTGTGACCGTTGCTCGCTCGCTCCGCTGGCTCGTAAAAATCTAGTCCAACCTCACAACCGATCCGACACGTTCGCAAATTCGAAATATGTCGCCGCCATATCGAATAATGAACGCAAGGTGGATTGGTTTTAGGTTAGGCTATAGTTTTCGAGCGAGCACGGCGAGCGAGAGACGGGGAAAGTTGTGTCACAATCCAACGATTTGGCACATGGGGACATTGAAATATTCGCACCAGCCCGAGGAGCCGGAAATCTTTATCCTATTGCCCACTGACAAATGTTTACAGTTTATGAATAGTTTCACATAAATAGTACTATTTCCACATAGTACAGTGCAATGTGATGGCCGAAATGGCTAACAAAATTAGGTAATAACACGAAATATATGCAAGGCAATATAAGGTATATGTATAGCTTGGAAATTGAGATCGCTGCTCGCTCGCTCCGCTCGCTCGTAAAAACCTAGTCCAACCTCACAACCGATCCGACACGTTCCCAAATTTGAAATAAGTTTCCTCCATATAGAATGACTAACGCAAAAGGGATTCGTTCTAGGTTAGGCTATAGTTTTCGAACGAGCGCAGCGAGCGAGCGGCGAGTAAAGGTGTGTCACAAACCAACGGTTTGGCACATACGGACATTGAAACATTCGCACCAGCCCGAGGAGCAGGAAGCCTTTATCCTATTGCCTACTGACAAATGTATACAATTTACCTATAGTTTCACATAAATAGTACTATTTCCTCATAGTATAGTGCAATGTGTTTTCCGAAATGGCTGACAAAATTAGGTACTAACAGGAAATACATGCAAGGCCAAATAAGGTATATGTGCAGCTTGGAAGTTGTGACCGTTGCTCGCTCGCTCCGCTCGCTCGTAAAAATCTAGTCCAACCTCACAACCGATCCGACACGTTCGCAAATTCGAAATATGTCGCCGCCATATCGAATAATGAACGCAAGGTGGATTGGTTTTAGGTTAGGCTATAGTTTTCTAGCGAGCACGGCGAGCGAGGGACGGGGAATGTTGTGTCACAATCCAACGGTTTGGCACATGGGACATTGAAATATTCGCACCAGCCCGAGGAGCCGGAAGTCTTTATGCTATTGCCTACTGACAAATGTTTACAGTTTACCAATAGTTTCACATAAATAGTACTATTTCCTCATAGTATAGTGCAATGTGATGTCCGAAATGGCTGACAAAATTAGGTAATAACACGAAATATATGCAAGGCAATATAAGGTATATGTATAGCTTGGAAATTGTGATCGCTGCTCGCTCGCTCCGCTCGCTCGTAAAAATCTAGTCCAACCTCACAACCGATCCGACACGTTCGCAAATTCGAAATATGTCGCCACCATATCGAATAATGAACGCAAGATGGATTGGTTTTAGGTTAGGCTATAGTTTTCGAACGAGCGCAGCGAGCGAGCGACGAGTAAAGGTGTGTCACAAACCAACAGTTTGGCACATACGGACATTGAAACATTCGCACCAGCCCGAGGAGCGGGAAGTCTTTCTCCTATTGCCTATTGACAAATGTTTACAGTTTACCTATAGTTTCACATATATAGTACTATTTCCTCATACTACAGTGCAATGTGATGTCCGAAATGGCTGACAAAATTAGGTAATAACACGAAATATATGCAAGGCAATATAAGGTATATGTATAGCTTGGAAATTGTGATCGCTGCTCGCTCGCTCTGCTCGCTCGTAAAAATCTAGTCCAACCTCACAACCGATCCGACACGTTCCCAAATTTGAAATAAGTTTCCTCCATATCGAATGACTAACGCAAGAGGGATTCGTTCTAGGTTAGGCTATAGCTTTCTAGCGAGCACGGCGAGCGAAGGACGAGTAAAGGTGTGTCACAAACCAACGGTTTGCACATACGGACATTGAAACATTCGCTCCAGCCCAAGGAGCCGGAAGCCTTTATCCTATTGCCTACTGACAAATCTATACAATTTACCTATAGTTTCACATAAATGGTACTATTTCCTCATAGTATAGTGCAATGTGTTTTCCGAAATGGCTGACAAAATTAGGTACTAACAGGAAATACATGCAAGGCCGTATAAGGTATATGTACAGCTTGGAAATTGAGATCGCTGCTCGCTCGCTCCGCTCGCTCGTAAAAATCTAGTCCAACCTCACAACCGATCCGACACGTTCGCAAATTCGAAATATGTCGCCACCATATCGAATAATGAACGCAAGATGGATTGGTTTTAGGTTGGGCTATAGTTTTCGAACGAGCGCAGCGAGCGAGAGGCGAGTAAAGGTGTGTCACAAACCAACGGTTTGGCACATACGGACATTGAAACATTCGCACCAGCCCGAGGAGCAGGAAGCCTTTATCCTATTGCCTACTGACAAATGTATACAATTTACCTATAGTTTCACATAAATAGTACTATTTCCTCATAGTATAGTGCAATGTGTTTTCCGAAATGGCTGACAAAATTAGGTACTAACAGGAAATACATGCAAGGCCAAATAAGGTATATGTACAGCTTGGAAATTGTGACCGTTGCGCGCTCGCTCCGCTCGCTCGTAAAAATCTAGTCCAACCTCACAACCGATCCGACACGTTCGCAAATTCGAAATATGTCGCCGCCATATCGAATAATGAACGCAAGGTGGATTGGTTTTAGGTTAGGCTATAGTTTTCGAGCGAGCACGGCGAGCGAGAGACGGGGAAAGATGTGTCACAATCCAACGATTTGGCACATGGGGACATTGAAATATTCGCACCAGCCCGAGGAGCCGGAAATCTTTATCCTATTGCCTACTGACAAATGTTTACAGTTTATGAATAGTTTCACGTAAATAGTACTATTTCCACATAGTACAGTGCAATGTGATGGCCGAAATGGCTAACAAAATTAGGTAATAACACGAAATATATGCAAGGCAATATGAGGTATATGTATAGCTTGGAAATTGAGATCGCTGCTCGCTCGTTCCGCTCGCTCGTAAAAATCTAGTCCAACCTCACAACCGATCCGACACGTTCGCAAATTCGAAATATGTCGCCACCATATCGAATAATGAACGCAAGATGGATTGGTTTTAGGTTAGGCTATAGTTTTCGAACGAGCACGGCGAGCGAGTGACGAGTAAAGGTGTGTCACAAACCAACGGTTTGGCACATACGGACATTGAAACATTCGCACCAGCCCGAGGAGCCGGAAGTCTTTATCCTATTGCCTACTGACAAATGTTTACAGTTTATGAATAGTTTCACATAATTAGTACTATTTCCACATAGTACAGTGCAATGTGATGTCCGAAATGGCTGATAAAATTAGGTAATAACACGAAATATATGCATGGCAATATAAGGTATATGTATAGCTTGGAAATTGTGATCGCTGCTCGCTCGCTCTGCTCGCTCGTAAAAATCTAGTCCAACCTCACAACCGATCCGACACGTTCCCAAATTTGAAATAAGTTTCCTCCATATGGAATGACTAACGCAAGAGGGATTGGTTGTAGGTTAGGCTATAGTTTTCGAGCGAGCACGGCGAGCGAGGGACGCGGAGAGTTGTGTCACAATCCAACGGTATGGCACATGGGGACATTGAAATATTCGCACCAGCCCGAGGAGCCGGAAGTCTCTATCCTATTGCCCACTGACAAATGTATACAGTTTACCAGTAGTTTCACATAAATAGTACTATTTCCTCATAGTATAGTGCAATGTGATGTCCGAAATGGCTGACAAAATTAGGTACTAACACGAAATACATGCAAGGCAATATAAGGTATATGTACAGCTTGGAAATTGTGACCGTTGCTCGCTCGCTCCGCTCGCTCGTAAAAATCTAGTCCAACCTCACAACCGATCGGACACGTTCGCAAATTCGAAATATGTAGCCGCCATATAGAATAATGAGCGCAAGATGGTTTGGTTTTAGGTTAGGCTATAGTTTTTGAACGAGCACGGCGTGCGAGAGACGGGGAAAGTTGTGTCACAATCCAACGATTTGGCACATGGTGACATTGAAATATTCGCACCAGCCCGAGGAGCCGGAAGTCTTTATCCTATTGCCTACTGACAAAAGTTTACAGTTTATGAATAGTTTCACATAAATAGTACTATTTCCACATAGTACAGTGCAATGTGATGGCCGAAATGGCTCACAAAATTAGGTAATAACACGAAATATATGCAAGGCAATATAAGGTATATGTATAGCTTGGAAATTGTGATCGCTGCTCGCTCGCTCCTCTCGCTCGTAAAAATCTAGTCCAACCTCACAACCGATCCGACACGTTCCCAAATTTGAAATAAGTTTCCTCCATATCGAATGACTAACGCAAGAGGGATTGGTTTTAGGTTAGGCTATAGTTTTCGAGCGAGCACGGCGAGCGAGGGACGCGGAAAGTTGTGTCACAATCCAACGGTATGGCACATGGGGACATTGAAATAATCGCACCAGCCCGAGGAGCCGGAAGTCTCTATCCTATTGCCCACTGACAAATGTATACAGTTTACCAGTAGTTTCACATAAATAGTACTATTTGCTCATAGTATAGTGCAATGTGATGTCCGAAATGGCTGACAAAATTAGGTACTAACAGGAAATACATGCAAGGCCAAATAAGGTATATGTACAGCTTGGAAGTTGTGACCGTTGCTCGCTCGCTCCGCTCGCTCGTAAAAATCTAGTCCAGCCTCACAACCGATCCGACACGTTCGCAAATTCGAAATATGTCGCCGCCATATCGAATAATGAACGCAAGGTGGATTGGTTTTAGGTTAGGCTATAGTTTTCTAGCGAGCACGGCGAGCGAGGGACGGGGAATGTTGTGTCACAATCCAACGGTTTGGCACATGGGACATTGAAATATTCGCACCAGCCCGAGGAGCCGGAAGTCTTTATGCTATTGCCTACTGACAAATGTTTACAGTTTACCAATAGTTTCACATAAATAGTACTATTTCCTCATAGTATAGTGCTATGTGATGTCCGAAATGGCTGACAAAATTAGGTAATAACACGAAATATATGCAAGGCAATATAAGGTATATGTATAGCTTGGAAATTGTGATCGCTGCTCGGTCGCTCCGCTCGCTCGTAAAAATCTAGTCCAACCTCACAACCGATCCGACACGTTCGCAAATTCGAAATATGTCGCCACCATATCGAATAATGAACGCAAGATGGATTGGTTTTAGGTTAGGCTATAGTTTTCGAACGAGCGCAGCGAGCGAGCGACGAGTAAAGGTGTGTCACAAACCAACAGTTTGGCACATACGGACATTGAAACATTCGCTCCAGCCCAAGGAGCCGGAAGCCTTTATCCTATTGCCTACTGACAAATCTATACAATTTACCTATAGTTTCACATAAATGGTACTATTTCCTCATAGTATAGTGCAATGTGTTTTCCGAAATGGCTGACAAAATTAGGTACTAACAGGAAATACATGCAAGGCCGTATAAGGTATATGTACAGCTTGGAAATTGAGATCGCTGCTCGCTCGCTCCGCTCGCTCGTAAAAATCTAGTCCAACCTCACAACCGATCCGACACGTTCGCAAATTCGAAATATGTCGCCACCATATCGAATAATGAACGCAAGATGGATTGGTTTTAGGTTAGGCTATAGTTTTCGAACGAGCGCAGCGAGCGAGAGGCGAGTAAAGGTGTGTCACAAACCAACGGTTTGGCACATACGGACATTGAAACATTCGCACCAGCCCGAGGAGCAGGAAGCCTTTATCCTATTGCCTACTGACAAATGTATACAATTTACCTATAGTTTCACATAAATAGTACTATTTCCTCATAGTATAGTGCAATGTGTTTTCCGAAAAGGCTGACAAAATTAGGTACTAACAGGAAATACATGCAAGGCCAAATAAGGTATATGTACAGCTTGGAAATTGTGACCGTTGCTCGCTCGCTCCGCTCGCTCGTAAAAATCTAGTCCAACCTCACATTCGATCCGACACGTTCGCAAATTCGAAATATGTCGCCGCCATATCGAATAATGAACGCAAGGTGGATTGGTTTTAGGTTAGGCTATAGTTTTCGAGCGAGCACGGCGAGCGAGAGACGGGGAAAGATGTGTCACAATCCAACGATTTGGCACATGGGGACATTGAAATATTCGCACCAGCCCGAGGAGCCGGAAATCTTTATCCTATTGCCTACTGACAAATGTTTACAGTTTATGAATAGTTTCACGTAAATAGTACTATTTCCACATAGTACAGTGCAATGTGATGGCCGAAATGGCTAACAAAATTAGGTAATAACACGAAATATATGCAAGGCAATATGAGGTATATGTATAGCTTGGAAATTGAGATCGCTGCTCGCTCGTTCCGCTCGCTCGTAAAAATCTAGTCCAACCTCACAACCGATCCGACACGTTCGCAAATTCGAAATATGTCGCCACCATATCGAATAATGAACGCAAGATGGATTGGTTTTAGGTTAGGCTATAGTTTTCGAACGAGCACGGCGAGCGAGTGACGAGTAAAGGTGTGTCACAAACCAACGGTTTGGCACATACGGACATTGAAACATTCGCACCAGCCCGAGGAGCCGGAAGTCTTTATCCTATTGCCTACTGACAAATGTTTACAGTTTATGAATAGTTTCACATAATTAGTACTATTTCCACATAGTACAGTGCAATGTGATGTCCGAAATGGCTGATAAAATTAGGTAATAACACGAAATATATGCATGGCAATATAAGGTATATGTATAGCTTGGAAATTGTGATCGCTGCTCGCTCGCTCTGCTCGCTCGTAAAAATCTAGTCCAACCTCACAACCGATCCAACACGTTCCCAAATTTGAAATAAGTTTCCTCCATATGGAATGACTAACGCAAGAGGGATTGGTTGTAGGTTAGGCTATAGTTTTCGAGCGAGCACGGCGAGCGAGGGTCGCGGAGAGTTGTGTCACAATCCAACGGTATGGCACATGGGGACATTGAAATATTCGCACCAGCCCGAGGAGGCGGAAGTCTCTATCCTATTGCCCACTGACAAATGTATACAGTTTACCAGTAGTTTCACATAAATAGTACTATTTCCTCATAGTATAGTGGAATGTGATGTCCGAAATGGCTGACAAAATTAGGTACTAACACGAAATACATGCAAGGCAATATAAGGTATATGTACAGCTTGGAAATTGTGACCGTTGCTCGCTCGCTCCGCTCGCTCGTAAAAATCTAGTCCACCCACACAACCGATCCGACACGTTCGCAAATTCGAAATATGTCGCCGCCATATCGAATAATGAACGCAAGATGGATTGGTTTTAGGTTAGGCTATAGTTTTCGGGCGAGCACGGCGAGCGAGAGACGTGGAAAGTTGTGTCACAATCCAACGATTTGGCACATGGGGACATTGAAATATTCGCACCAGCCCGAGGAGCCGGAAATCTTTATCCTATTGCCTACTGACAAATGTTTACAGTTTATGAATAGTTTCACATAAATAGTACTATTTCCACATAGTACAGTGCAATGTGATGGCCGAAATGGCTAACAAAATTAGGTAATAACACGAAATATATGCAAGGCAATATAAGGTATATGTATAGCTTGGAAATTGAGATCGCTGCTCGCTCGCTCCGCTCGCTCGTAAAAATCTAGTCCAACCTCACAGCCGATCCGACACGTTCGCAAATTCGAAATATGTCGCCGCCATATCGAATAATGAACGCAAGATGGATTGGTTTTAGGTTAGGCTATAGCTTTCCAGCGAGCACGGCGAGCGAAGGACGAGTAAAGGTGTGTCACAAACCAACGGTTTGGCTCATACGGACATTGAAATATTCGCACCAGCCCGAGGAGCCGGAAGCCTTTATCCTATTGCCTACTGACAAATGTATACAATTTACCTATAGTTTCACATAAATAGTACTATTTCCTCATAGTATAGTGCAACGTGTTGTCCGAAATGGCTGTCAAAATTAGGTACTAACACGAAATACATGCAAGGCCATATAAGGTATATGTACAGCTTGGAAATTGTGACCGTTGCTCGCTCGCTCCGCTCGCTCGTAAAAATGTAGTCCACCCTCACAACCGATCCGACACGTTCGCAAATTCGAAATATGTCGCCGCCATATCGAATAATGATCGCAAGATGGATTGGTTTTAGGTTAGGCTATAGTTTTCGAGCGAGCACGGCGAGCGAGAGACGGGGAGAGTTGTGTCACAATCCAACGATTTGGCACATGGGGACATTGAAATATTCGCACCAGCCCGAGGAGCCGGAAATCTTTATCCTATTGCCTACTGACAAATGTTTACAGTTTATGAATAGTTTCACATAAATAGTACTATTTCCACATAGTACAGTGCAATGTGATGGCCGAAATGGCTAACAAAATTAGGTAATAACACGAAATATATGCAAGGCAATATTCGGTATATGTATAGCTTGGAAATTGAGATCGCTGCTCGCTCACTCCGCTCGCTCGTAAAAATCTAGTCCAACCTCACAACCGATCCGACACGTTCGCAAATTCGAAATATGTCGCCACCATATCGAATAATGAACGCAAGATGGTTTGGTTTTAGGTTAGGCTATAGTTTTCGAACGAGCGCAGCGAGCGAGAGGCGAGTAAAGGAGTGTCACAAACCAACGGTTTTGCACATACGGACATTGAAACATTCGCACCAGCCCGAGGAGCCGGAAGCCTTTATCCTATTGCCTACTGACAAATGTATACAATTTACCTATAGTTTCACATAAATAGTACTATTTCCTCATAGTATAGTGCAATGTGATGTCCGAAATGGCTGACAAAATTAGGTAATAACACGAAATATATGCAAGGCAATATAAGGTATATGTATAGCTTGGAAATTGTGATCGCTGCTCGCTCGCTCCGCTCGCTCGTAAAAATCTAGTCCAACCTCACAACCGATCAGACACGTTCGCAAATTCGAAATATGTCGCCACCATATCGAATAATGAACGCAAGATGGATTGGTTTTAGGTTAGGCTATAGTTTTCGAACGAGCACGGCGAGCGAGTGACGAGTAAAGGTGTGTCACAAACCAACGGTTTGGCACATACGGACATTGAAACATTCGCACCAGCCCGAGGAGCCGGAAGTCTTTATCCTATTGCCTACTGACAAATGTTTACAGTTTATGAATAGTTTCACATAATTAGTACTATTTCCTCATACTACAGTGCATTGTGATGTCCGAAATGGCTGACAAAATTAGGTAATAACACGAAATATATGCAAGGCAATATAAGGTATATGTATAGCTTGGAAATTGTGATCGCTGCTCGCTCGCTCTGCTCGCTCGTAAAAATCTAGTCCAACCTCACAACCGATCCGACACGTTCCCAAATTTGAAATAAGTTTCCTCCATATCGAATGACTAACGCAAGAGGGATTCGTTCTAGGTTAGGCTATAGCTTTCTAGCGAGCACGGCGAGCGAAGGACGAGTAAAGGTGTGTGACAAACCAACGGTTTGCACATACGGACATTGAAACATTCGCACCAGCCCGAGGAGCCGGAAATCTTTATCCTATTGCCTACTGACAAATGTTTACAGTTTATGAATAGTTTCGCATAAATAGTACTATTTCCACATAGTACAGTGCAATGTGATGGCCGAAATGGCTAACAAAATTAGGTAATAACACGAAATATATGCAAGGCAATATGAGGTATATGTATAGCTTGGAAATTGAGATCGCTGCTCGCTCGCTCCGCTCGCTCGTAAAAATCTAGTCCAACCTCACAACCGATCCGACACGTTCGCAAATTCGAAATATGTCGCCACCATATCGAATAATGAACGCAAGATGGATTGGTTTTAGGTTAGGCTATAGTTTTCGAACGAGCACGGCGAGCGAGTGACGAGTAAAGGTGTGTCACAAACCAACGGTTTGGCACATACGGACATTGAAACATTCGCACCAGCCCGAGGAGCCGGAAGTCTTTATCCTATTGCCTACTGACAAATGTTTACAGTTTATGAATAGTTTCACATAATTAGTACTATTTCCACATAGTACAGTGCAATGTGATGTCCGAAATGGCTGACAAAATTAGGTAATAACACGAAATATATGCAAGGCAATATAAGGTATATGTATAGCTTGGAAATTGTGATCGCTGCTCGCTCGCTCCGCTCGCTCGTAAAAATCTAGTCCAACCTCACAACCGATCCGACACGTTCCCAAATTTGAAATAAGTTTCCTCCATATCGAATGACTAACGCAAGAGGGATTCGTTCTAGATTAGGCTATAGCTTTCTAGCGAGCACGGCGAGCGAGGGACGAGTAAAGGTGTGCCACAAACCAACGGTTTGGCACATACGGACATTGAAACATTCGCACCAGCCCGAGGAGCTGGAAGCCTTTATCCTACTGACAAATGTATACAATTTACCTATAGTTTCACATAAATAGTACTATTTCCTCATAGTATAGTGCAATGTGTTGTCCGAAATGGCTGACAAAATTAGGTACTAACACGAAATACATGCAAGGCCATATAAGGTATATGTACAGCTTGGAAATTGTGACCGTTGCTCGCTCGCTCCGCTCGCTCGTAAAAATCTAGTCCAACCTCACAACCGATCCGACACGTTCGCAAATTCGAAATATGTCGCCGCCATATCGAATAATGAACGCAAGATGGATTGGTTTTAGGTTAGGCTATAGTTTTCGAACGAGCACGGCGAGCGAGAGACGGGGAAAGTTGTGTCACAATCCAACGATTTGGCACATGGGGACATTGAAATATTCGCACCAGCCCGAGGAGCCGGAAATCTTTATCCTATTGCCTACTGACAAATGTTTACAGTTTATGAATAGTTTCACATAAATAGTACTATTTCCACATAGTGCAGTGCAATGTGATGGCCGAAATGGCTAACAAAATTAGGTAATAACACGAAATATATGCAAGGCAATATAAGGTATATGTATAGCTTGGAAATTGAGATCGCTGCTCGCTCGCTCCGCTCGCTCGTAAAAATCTAGTCCAACCTCACAACCGATCCGACACGTTCCCAAATTTGAAATAAGTTTCCTCCATATCGAATGACTAACGCAAAAGGGATCCGTTCTAGGTTAGGCTATAGTTTTCTAGCGAGCACGGCGAGCGAGGGACGGGGAATGTTGTGTCACAATCCAACGGTTTGGCACATGGGACATTGAAATATTCGCACCAGCCCGAGGAGCCGGAAGTCTTTATGCTATTGCCTACTGACAAATGTTTACAGTTTACCAATAATTTCACATAAATAGTACTATTTCCTCATAGTATAGTGCAATGTGATGTCCGAAATGGCTGACAAAATTAGGTACTAACACGAAATACATGCAAGGCCATATAAGGTATATGTACAGCTTGGAAATTGTGACCGTTGCTCGCTCGCTCCGCTCGCTCGTAAAAATCTAGTCCACCCACACAACCGATCCGACACGTTCGCAAATTCGAAATATGTCGCCGCCATATCGAATAATGAACGCAAGATGGATTGGTTTTAGGTTAGGCTATAGTTTTCGGGCGAGCACGGCGAGCGAGAGACGTGGAAAGTTGTGTCACAATCCAACGATTTGGCACATGGGGACATTGAAATATTCGCACCAGCCCGAGGAGCCGGAAATCTTTATCCTATTGCCTACTGACAAATGTTTACAGTTTATGAATAGTTTCACATAAATAGTACTATTTCCACATAGTACAGTGCAATGTGATGGCCGAAATGGCTAACAAAATTAGGTAATAACACGAAATATATGCAAGGCAATATAAGGTATATGTATAGCTTGGAAATTGAGATCGCTGCTCGCTCGCACCGCTCGCTCGTAAAAATCTAGTCCAACCTCACAGCCGATCCGACACGTTCGCAAATTCGAAATATGTCGCCGCCATATCGAATAATGAACGCAAGATGGATTGGTTTTAGGTTAGGCTATAGCTTTCCAGCGAGCACGGCGAGCGAAGGACGAGTAAAGGTGTGTCACAAACCAACGGTTTGGCTCATACGGACATTGAAATATTCGCACCAGCCCGAGGAGCCGGAAGCCTTTATCCTATTGCCTACTGACAAATGTATACAATTTACCTATAGTTTCACATAAATAGTACTATTTCCTCATAGTATAGTGCAACGTGTTGTCCGAAATGGCTGTCAAAATTAGGTACTAACACGAAATACATGCAAGGCCATATAAGGTATATGTACAGCTTGGAAATTGTGACCGTTGCTCGCTCGCTCCGCTCGCTCGTAAAAATCTAGTCCACCCTCACAACCGATCCGACACGTTCGCAAATTCGAAATATGTCGCCGCCATATCGAATAATGATCGCAAGATGGATTGGTTTTAGGTTAGGCTATAGCTTTCCAGCGAGCACGGCGAGCGAAGGACGAGTAAAGGTGTGTCACAAACCAACGGTTTGGCTCATACGGACATTGAAATATTCGCACCAGCCCGAGGAGCCGGAAATCTTTATCCTATTGCCTACTGACAAATGTTTACAGTTTATGAATAGTTTCACATAAATAGTACTATTTCCACATAGTACAGTGCAATGTGATGGCCGAAATGGCTAACAAAATTAGGTAATAACACGAAATATATGCAAGGCAATATTCGGTATATGTATAGCTTGGAAATTGAGATCGCTTCTCGCTCACTCCGCTCGCTCGTAAAAATCTAGTCCAACCTCACAACCGATCCGACACGTTCGCAAATTCGAAATATGTCGCCACCATATCGAATAATGAACGCAAGATGGTTTGGTTTTAGGTTAGGCTATAGTTTTCGAACGAGCGCAGCGAGCGAGAGGCGAGTAAAGGAGTGTCACAAACCAACGGTTTTGCACATACGGACATTGAAACATTCGCACCAGCCCGAGGAGCCGGAAGCCTTTATCCTATTGCCTACTGACAAATGTATACAATTTACCTATAGTTTCACATAAATAGTACTATTTCCTCATAGTATAGTGCAATGTGATGTCCGAAATGGCTGACAAAATTAGGTAATAACACGAAATATATGCAAGGCAATATAAGGTATATGTATAGCTTGGAAATTGTGATCGCTGCTCGCTCGCTCCGCTCGCTCGTAAAAATCTAGTCCAACCTCACAACCGATCAGACACGTTCGCAAATTCGAAATATGTCGCCGCCATGTCGAATAATGAACGCAAGATGGATTGGTTTTAGGTTAGGCTATAGTTTTCGAGCGAGCACGGCGAGCGAGAGACGGGGAAAGTTGTGTCACAAACCAACGGTTTGGCACATACGGACATTGAAACATTCGCACCAGCCCGAGGAGCCGGAAGTCTTTATCCTATTGCCTACTGAAAAATGTTTACAGTTTATGAATAGTTTCACATAATTAGTACTATTTCCTCATAGTATAGTGCAATGTGATGACCGAAATGGCTGACAAAATTAGGTACTAACATGAAATACATGCAAGGCCATATAAGGTATATGTACAGCTTGGAAATTGTGACCGTTGCTCGCTCGCTCCGCTCGCTCGTAAAAATCTAGTCCAACCTCACAACCGATCCGACACGTTCGCAAATTCGAAATATGTCGCCGCCATATCGAATAATGAACGCAAGATGGATTGGTTTTAGGTTAGGCTATAGTTTTCTAGCGAGCACGGCGAGCGAGGGACGGGGAATGTTGTGTCACAATCCAACGGTTTAGCACATGGGACATTGAAATATTCGCACCAGACCGAGGAGCGGGAAGTCTTTATCCCATTGCCTATTGACAAATGTTTACAGTTTACCTATAGTTTCACATAAATATTACTATTTCCACATACTACAGTGCAATGTGTTGTCCGAAATGGCTGACATAATTAGGTAATAACACGAAATATATGCAAGGCAATATAAGGTATATGTATAGCTTGGAAATTGTGATCGTTGTTCGCTCGTTCCGCTCGCTCGTAAAAATTTAGTCCAACCTCGCAACGGATCCGACACGTTCCCAAATTTGAAATAAGTCTCCACCATGTCGACTGAGTAACGCAAGATGTATTGGTTTTAGGTTAGGCTATAGCTTTCTAGCGAGCACTGCGAGCGAGCGACGAGTAAAGGTGTGTCACAAACCAACGGTGTGGCACATACGGACATTGAAACATTCGCACCAGCCCGAGGAGCGGGAAGTCTTTATCCTATTGCCTACTGACAAATGTTTGCAGTTTATGAATAGTTTCACATAAATAGTACTATTTCCACATAGTACAGTGCAATGTGATGACCGAAATGGCTGACAAAATTAGGTAATAACACGAAATATATGCAAGGCAATATAAGGTATATGTATAGCTTGGAAATTGTGATCGCTGCTCGCTCGCTCCGCTCGCTCGTAAAAATCTAGTCCAACCTCACAACCGATCCGACACGTTCCCAAATTTGAAATAAATTTCCTCCATATCGAATGACTAACGCAAGAGGGATTCGTTCTAGATTAGGCTATAGCTTTCTAGCGAGCACGGCGAGCGAGGGACGAGTAAAGGTGTGCCACAAACCAACGGTTTGGCACATACGGACATTGAAACATTCGCACCAGCCCGAGGAGCTGGAAGCCTTTATCCTACTGACAAATGTATACAATTTACCTATAGTTTCACATAAATAGTACTATTTCCTCATAGTATAGTGCAATGTGATGTCCGAAATGGCTGACAAAATTAGGTACTAACACGAAATACATGCAAGGCAATATAAGGTATATGTACAGCTTGGAAATTGTGACCGTTGCTCGCTCGCTCCGCTCGCTCCTAAAAATCTAGTCCAACCTCACAACCGATCCGACACGTTCGCAAATTCGAAATATGTCGCCACCATATCGAATAATGAACGCAAGATGGATTGGTTTTAGGTTAGGCTATAGTTTTCTAGCGAGCACGGCGAGCGAGGGTCGGGGAATGTTGTGTCACAATCCAACGGTTTAGCACATGGGACATTGAAATATTCGCACCAGACCGAGGAGCGGGAAGTCTTTATCCCATTGCCTATTGACAAATGTTTACAGTTTACCTATAGTTTCACATAAATAGTACTATTTCCACATACTACAGTGCAATGTGTTGTCCGAAATGGCTGACATAATTAGGTAATAACACGAAATATATGCAAGGCAATATAAGGTATATGTATAGCTTGGAAATTGTGATCGTTGTTCGCTCGTTCCGCTCGCTCGTAAAAATTTAGTCCAACCTCGCAACCGATCCGACACGTTCGCAAATTCGAAATATGTCGCCGCCATATCGAATAATGAACGCAAGATGGATTGGTTTTAGGTTAGGCTATAGTTTTCGAGCGAGCACGGCGAGCGAGAGACGGGGAAAGTTGTGTCACAAACCAACGGTTTGGCACATACGGACACTGAAACATTCGCACCAGCCCGAGGAGCCGGAAGTCTTTATCCTATTGCCTACTGACAAATGTTTACAGTTTATGAATAGTTTCACATAATTAGTACTATTTCCTCATAGTATAGTGCAATGTGATGACCGAAATGGCTGACAAAATTAGGTACTAACACAAAATACATGCAAGGCCATATAAGGTATATGTACAGCTTGGAAATTGTGACCGTTGCTCGCTCGCACCGCTCGCTCGTAAAAATCTAGTCCAACCTCACAACCGATCCGACACGTTCGCAAATTCGAAATATGTCGCCGCCATATCGAATAATGAACGCAAGATGGATTGGTTTTAGGTTAGGCTATAGTTTCCGAGCGAGCACGGCGAGCTAGAGACGGGGAAAGTTGTGTCACAATCCAACGATTTGGCACATGGGGACATTGAAATATTCGCACCAGCCCGAGGAGCCGGAAATCTTTATCCTATTGCCTACTGACAAATGCTTACAGTTTATGAATAGTTTCACATAAATAGTACTATTTCCACATAGTACAGTGCAATGTGATGGCGGAAATGGCTAACAAAATTAGGTAATAACACGAAATATATGCAAGGCAATATAAGGTATATGTATAGCTTGGAAATTGAGATCGCTGCTCGCTCGCTCCGCTCGCTCGTAAAAATCTCACAACCTCACAACCGATCCGACACGTTCGCAAATTCGAAATATGTCGCCGCCATATCGAATGAATAACGCAAGAGGGATTCGTTCTAGGTTAGGCTATAGCTTTCTAGCGAGCACGGCGAGCGAAGGACGAGTAAAGCTGTGTCACAAACCAACGGTTTGGCACATACGCACATTGATACATTCGCACCAGCCCGAGGAGCCGGAAGTCTCTATCCTATTGCCCACTGACAAATGTATACAGTTTACCAGTAGTTTCACATAAATAGTACTATTTCCACATAGTATAGTGCATTGTGATGTCCGAAATGGCTGACAAAATTAGGTACTAACACGAAATACATGCAAGGCAATATAAGGTATATGTACAGCTTGGAAACTGTGACCGTTGCTCGCTCGCTCCGCTCGCTCGTAAAAATCTAGTCCAACCTCACAACCGATCCGACACGTTCGCAAATTCGAAATATGTCGCCACCATATCGAATAATGAACGCAAGATGGATTGGTTTTAGGTTAGGCTATAGTTTTCTAGCGAGCACGGCGAGCGAGGGACGGGGAATGTTGTGTCACAATCCAACGGTTTAGCACATGGGACATTGAAATATTCGCACCAGCCCGAGGAGCCGGATGTCCTTATGCTATTGCCTACTGACAAATGTTTACAGTTTACCAATAGTTTCACATAAATAGTACTATTTCCTCGTAGTATAGTGCAATGTGATGTCCGAAATGGCTGACAGAATTAGGTAATAACACGAAATATATGCAAAGCAATATAAGGTATATGTATAGCTTGGAAATTGTGATCGCTGCTCGCTCGCACCGCTCTCTCGTAAAAATCTAGTCCAACCTCACAACCGATCCGACGCGTTCGCAAATTCGAAGTATGTCGCCACCATATCGAATAATGAACGCAAGATGGATTGGTTTTAGGTTAGGCTATAGTTTTCGAACGAGCGCAGCGAGCGAGGGACGAGTAAAGGTGTGTCACAAACCAACGGTGTGGCACATACGGACATTGAAACATTCGCACCAGCCCGAGGAGCGGGAAGTCTTTATCCTATTGCCTACTGACAAATGTTTGCAGTTCATGAATAGTTTCACATAAATAGTACTATTTCCACATAGTACAGTGCAATGTGATGACCGAAATGGCTGACAAAATTAGGTAATAACACGAAATATATGCAAGGCAATATAAGGTATGTGTATAGCTTGGAAATTGTGATCGCTGCTCGCTCGCTCCGCTCTCTCGTAAAAATCTAGTCCAACCTCACAACCGATCCGACACGTTCCCAAATTTGAAATAAGTTTCCTCCATATCGAATGACTAACGCAAAAGGGATTCGTTCTAGGTTAGGCTATAGCTTTCTAGCGAGCACTGCGAGCGAGGGACGCGGAAAGTTGTGTCACAATCCAACGGTATGGCACATGGGGACATTGAAATATTCGCACCAGCCCGAGGAGCCGGAAGTCTCTATCCTGTTGCCCACTGACAAATGTATACAGTTTACCAGTAGTTTCACATAAATAGTACTATTTCCACATAGTATAGTGCATTGTGATGTCCGAAATGGCTGACAAAATTAGGTACTAACACGAAATACATGCAAGGCAATATAAGGTATATGTACAGCTTGGAAACTGTGACCGTTGCTCGCTCGCTCCGCTCGCTCGTAAAAATCTAGTCCAACCTCACAACCGATCCGACACGTTCGCAAATTCGAAATATGTCGCCACCATATCGAATAATGAACGCAAGATGGATTGGTTTTAGGTTAGGCTATAGTTTTCTAGCGAGCACGGCGAGCGAGGGACGGGGAATGTTGTGTCACAATCCAACGGTTTAGCACATGGGACATTGAAATATTCGCACCAGCCCGAGGAGCCGGATGTCCTTATGCTATTGCCTACTGACAAATGTTTACAGTTTACCAATAGTTTCACATAAATAGTACTATTTCCTCGTAGTATAGTGCAATGTGATGTCCGAAATGGCTGACAGAATTAGGTAATAACACGAAATATATGCAAAGCAATATAAGGTATATGTATAGCTTGGAAATTGTGATCGCTGCTCGCTCGCTCCGCTCTCTCGTAAAAATCTAGTCCAACCTCACAACCGATCCGACGCGTTCGCAAATTCGAAGTATGTCGCCACCATATCGAATAATGAACGCAAGATGGATTGGTTTTAGGTTAGGCTATAGTTTTCGAACGAGCGCAGCGAGCGAGGGACGAGTAAAGGTGTGTCACAAACCAACGGTGTGGCACATACGGACATTGAAACATTCGCACCAGCCCGAGGAGCGGGAAGTCTTTATCCTATTGCCTACTGACAAATGTTTGCAGTTTATGAATAGTTTCACATAAATAGTACTATTTCCACATAGTACAGTGCAATGTGATGACCGAAATGGCTGACAAAATTAGGTAATAACACGAAATATATGCAAGGCAATATAAGGTATATGTATAGCTTGGAAATTGTGATCGCTGCTCGCTCGCTCCGCTCGCTCGTAAAAATCTAGTCCAACCTCACAACCGATCCGACACGTTCCCAAATTTGAAATAAATTTCCTCCATATCGAATGACTAACGCAAGAGGGATTCGTTCTAGATTAGGCTATAGCTTTCTAGCGAGCACGGCGAGCGAGGGACGAGTAAAGGTGTGCCACAAACCAACGGTTTGGCACATACGGACATTGAAACATTCGCACCAGCCCGAGGAGCTGGAAGCCTTTATCCTACTGACAAATGTATACAATTTACCTATAGTTTCACATAAATAGTACTATTTCCTCATAGTATAGTGCAATGTGTTGTCCGAAATGGCTGACAAAATTAGGTACTAACACGAAATACATGCAAGGCCATATAAGGTATATGTACAGCTTGGAAATTGTGACCGTTGCTCGCTCGCTCCGCTCGCTCGTAAAAATCTAGTCCAACCTCACAACCGATCCGACACGTTCGCAAATTCGAAATATGTCGCCGCCATATCGAATAATGAACGCAAGATGGATTGGTTTTAGGTTAGGCTATAGTTTTCGAGCGAGCACGGCGAGCGGGAGACGGGGAAAGTTGTGTCACAATCCAACGATTTGGCACATGGGGACATTGAAATATTCGCACCAGCCCGAGGAGCCGGAAATCTTTATCCTATTGCCTACTGACAAATGCTTACAGTTTATGAATAGTTCCACATAAATAGTACTATTTCCACATAGTACAGTGCAATGTTATGGCCGAAATGGCTAACAAAATTAGGTAATAACACGAAATATATGCAAGGCAATATAAGGTATATGTATAGCTTGGAAATTGAGATCGCTGCTCGCTCGCTCCGCTCGCTCGTAAAAATCTAGTCCAACCTCACAACCGATCCGACACGTTCCCAAATTTGAAATAAGTTTCCTCCATATCGAATGACTAACGCAAAAGGGATCCGTTCTAGGTTAGGCTATAGTTTTCTAGCGAGCACGGCGAGCGAGGGACGGGGAATGTTGTGTCACAATCCAACGGTTTGGCACATGGGACATTGAAATATTCGCACCAGCCCGAGGAGCCGGAAGTCTTTATGCTATTGCCTACTGACAAATGTTTACAGTTTACCAATAATTTCACATAAATAGTACTATTTCCACATAGCACAGTGCAATGTGATGGCCGAAATGGCTAACAAAATTAGGTAATAACACGAAATATATGCAAGGCCATATAAGGTATATGTATAGCTTGGAAATTGTGACCGTTGCTCGCTCGCACCGCTCGCTCGTAAAAATCTAGTCCAACCTCACAACCGATCCGACACGTTCGCAAATTCGAAATATGTCGCCGCCATATCGAATAATGAACGCAAGATGGATTGGTTTTAGGTTAGGCTATAGTTTCCGAGCGAGCACGGCGAGCTAGAGACGGGGAAAGTTGTGTCACAATCCAACGATTTGGCACATGGGGACATTGAAATATTCGCACCAGCCCGAGGAGCCGGAAATCTTTATCCTATTGCCTACTGACAAATGCTTACAGTTTATGAATAGTTTCACATAAATAGTACTATTTCCACATAGTACAGTGCAATGTGATGGCCGAAATGGCTAACAAAATTAGGTAATAACACGAAATATATGCAAGGCAATATAAGGTATATGTATAGCTTGGAAATTGAGATCGCTGCTCGCTCGCTCCGCTCGCTCGTAAAAATCTCACAACCTCACAACCGATCCGACACGTTCGCAAATTCGAAATATGTCGCCGCCATATCGAATGAATAACGCAAGAGGGATTCGTTCTAGGTTAGGCTATAGCTTTCTAGCGAGCACGGCGAGCGAAGGACGAGTAAAGCTGTGTCACAAACCAACGGTTTGGCACATACGCACATTGATACATTCGCACCAGCCCGAGGAGCCGGAAGTCTCTATCCTATTGCCCACTGACAAATGTATACAGTTTACCAGTAGTTTCACATAAATAGTACTATTTCCACATAGTATAGTGCATTGTGATGTCCGAAATGGCTGACAAAATTAGGTACTAACACGAAATACATGCAAGGCAATATAAGGTATATGTACAGCTTGGAAACTGTGACCGTTGCTCGCTCGCTCCGCTCGCTCGTAAAAATCTAGTCCAACCTCACAACCGATCCGACACGTTCGCAAATTCGAAATATGTCGCCACCATATCGAATAATGAACGCAAGATGGATTGGTTTTAGGTTAGGCTATAGTTTTCTAGCGAGCACGGCGAGCGAGGGACGGGGAATGTTGTGTCACAATCCAACGGTTTAGCACATGGGACATTGAAATATTCGCACCAGCCCGAGGAGCCGGATGTCCTTATGCTATTGCCTACTGACAAATGTTTACAGTTTACCAATAGTTTCACATAAATAGTACTATTTCCTCGTAGTATAGTGCAATGTGATGTCCGAAATGGCTGACAGAATTAGGTAATAACACGAAATATATGCAAAGCAATATAAGGTATATGTATAGCTTGGAAATTGTGATCGCTGCTCGCTCGCTCCGCTCTCTCGTAAAAATCTAGTCCAACCTCACAACCGATCCGACGCGTTCGCAAATTCGAAGTATGTCGCCACCATATCGAATAATGAACGCAAGATGGATTGGTTTTAGGTTAGGCTATAGTTTTCGAACGAGCGCAGCGAGCGAGGGACGAGTAAAGGTGTGTCACAAACCAACGGTGTGGCACATACGGACATTGAAACATTCGCACCAGCCCGAGGAGCGGGAAGTCTTTATCCTATTGCCTACTGACAAATGTTTGCAGTTCATGAATAGTTTCACATAAATAGTACTATTTCCACATAGTACAGTGCAATGTGATGACCGAAATGGCTGACAAAATTAGGTAATAACACGAAATATATGCAAGGCAATATAAGGTATGTGTATAGCTTGGAAATTGTGATCGCTGCTCGCTCGCTCCGCTCTCTCGTAAAAATCTAGTCCAACCTCACAACCGATCCGACACGTTCCCAAATTTGAAATAAGTTTCCTCCATATCGAATGACTAACGCAAAAGGGATTCGTTCTAGGTTAGGCTATAGCTTTCTAGCGAGCACTGCGAGCGAGGGACGCGGAAAGTTGTGTCACAATCCAACGGTATGGCACATGGGGACATTGAAATATTCGCACCAGCCCGAGGAGCCGGAAGTCTCTATCCTGTTGCCCACTGACAAATGTATACAGTTTACCAGTAGTTTCACATAAATAGTACTATTTCCACATAGTATAGTGCATTGTGATGTCCGAAATGGCTGACAAAATTGGGTACTAACACGAAATACATGCAAGGCAATATAAGGTATATGTACAGCTTGGAAACTGTGACCGTTGCTCGCTCGCTCCGCTCGCTCGTAAAAATCTAGTCCAACCTCACAACCGATCCGACACGTTCGCAAATTCGAAATATGTCGCCACCATATCGAATAATGAACGCAAGATGGATTGGTTTTAGGTTAGGCTATAGTTTTCTAGCGAGCACGGCGAGCGAGGGACGGGGAATGTTGTGTCACAATCCAACGGTTTAGCACATGGGACATTGAAATATTCGCACCAGCCCGAGGAGCCGGATGTCCTTATGCTATTGCCTACTGACAAATGTTTACAGTTTACCAATAGTTTCACATAAATAGTACTATTTCCTCGTAGTATAGTGCAATGTGATGTCCGAAATGGCTGACAGAATTAGGTAATAACACGAAATATATGCAAAGCAATATAAGGTATATGTATAGCTTGGAAATTGTGATCGCTGCTCGCTCGCTCCGCTCTCTCGTAAAAATCTAGTCCAACCTCACAACCGATCCGACGCGTTCGCAAATTCGAAGTATGTCGCCACCATATCGAATAATGAACGCAAGATGGATTGGTTTTAGGTTAGGCTATAGTTTTCGAACGAGCGCAGCGAGCGAGGGACGAGTAAAGGTGTGTCACAAACCAACGGTGTGGCACATACGGACATTGAAACATTCGCACCAGCCCGAGGAGCGGGAAGTCTTTATCCTATTGCCTACTGACAAATGTTTGCAGTTTATGAATAGTTTCACATAAATAGTACTATTTCCTCATAGTACAGTGCAATGTGATGACCGAAATGGCTGACAAAATTAGGTAATAACACGAAATATATGCAAGGCAATATAAGGTATATGTATAGCATGGAAATTGTGATCGCTGCTCGCTCGCTCCGCTCGCTCGTAAAAATCTAGTCCAACCTCACAACCGATCCGACACGTTCCCAAATTTGAAATAAATTTCCTCCATATCGAATGACTAACGCAAGAGGGATTCGTTCTAGATTAGGCTATAGCTTTCTAGCGAGCACGGCGAGCGAGGGACGAGTAAAGGTGTGCCACAAACCAACGGTTTGGCACATACGGACATTGAAACATTCGCACCAGCCCGAGGAGCTGGAAGCCTTTATCCTACTGACAAATGTATACAATTTACCTATAGTTTCACATAAATAGTACTATTTCCTCATAGTATAGTGCAATGTGTTGTCCGAAATGGCTGACAAAATTAGGTACTAACACGAAATACATGCAAGGCCATATAAGGTATATGTACAGCTTGGAAATTGTGACCGTTGCTCGCTCGCTCCGCTCGCTCGTAAAAATCTAGTCCAACCTCACAACCGATCCGACACGTTCGCAAATTCGAAATATGTCGCCGCCATATCGAATAATGAACGCAAGATGGATTGGTTTTAGGTTAGGCTATAGTTTTCGAGCGAGCACGGCGAGCGGGAGACGGGGAAAGTTGTGTCACAATCCAACGATTTGGCACATGGGGACATTGAAATATTCGCACCAGCCCGAGGAGCCGCAAATCTTTATCCTATTGCCTACTGACAAATGCTTACAGTTTATGAATAGTTTCACATAAATAGTACTATTTCCACATAGTACAGTGCAATGTGATGGCCGAAATGGCTAACAAAATTAGGTAATAACACGAAATATATGCAAGGCAATATAAGGTATATGTATAGCTTGGAAATTGAGATCGCTGCTCGCTCGCTCCGCTCGCTCGTAAAAATCTAGTCCAACCTCACAACCGATCCGACACGTTCCCAAATTTGAAATAAGTTTCCTCCATATCGAATGACTAACGCTAAAGGGATCCGTTCTAGGTTAGGCTATAGTTTTCTAGCGAGCACGGCGAGCGAGGGACGGGGAATGTTGTGTCACAATCCAACGGTTTGGCACATGGGACATTGAAATATTCGCACCAGCCCGAGGAGCCGGAAGTCTTTATGCTATTGCCTACTGACAAATGTTTACAGTTTACCAATAATTTCACATAAATAGTACTATTTCCTCATAGTATAGTGCAATGTGATATCCGAAATGGCTGACAAAATTAGGTAATAACACGAAATATATGCAAGGCAATATAAGGTATATGTATAGCTTGGAAATTGTGATCGCTGCTCGCTCGCTCCGCTCGCTCGTAAAAATCTAGTACAACCTCACAACCGATCCGACACGTTCGCAAATTCGAAATATGTCGCCACCATATCGAATAATGAACGAAAGATGGATTGGTTTTAGGTTAGGCTATAGTTTTCGAACGAGCGCAGCGAGCGAGCGACGAGTAAAGGTGTGTCACAAACCAACAGTTTGGCACATACGGACATTGAAACATTCGCACCAGCCCGAGGAGCGGGAAGTCTTTATCCTATTGCCTATTGACAAATGTTTACAGTTTACCTATAGTTTCACATAAATAGTACTATTTCCTCATACTACAGTGCAATGTGATGTCCGAAATGGCTGACAAAATTAGGTAATAACACGAAATATATGCAAGGCAATATAAGGCATATGTATAGCTTGGAAATTGTGATCGCTGCTCGCTCGCTCTGCTCGCTCGTAAAAATCTAGTGCAACCTCACAACCGATCCGACACGTTCCCAAATTTGAAATAAGTTTCCTCCATATCGAATGACTAACGCAAGAGGGATTCGTTCTAGATTAGGCTATAGCTTTCTAGCGAGCACGGCGAGCGAGGGACGAGTAAAGGTGTGTCACAAACCAACGGTTTGGCACATACGGACATTGAAACATTCGCACCAGCCCGAGGAGCTGGAAGCCTTTATCCTACTGACAAATGTATACAATTTACCTATAGTTTCACATAAATAGTACTATTTCCTCATAGTATAGTGCAATGTGTTGTCCGAAATGGCTGACAAAATTAGGTACTAACACGAAATACATGCAAGGCCATATAAGGTATATGTACAGCTTGGAAATTGTGACCGTTGCTCGCTCGCTCCGCTCGCTCGTAAAAATCTAGTCCAACCTCACAACCGATCTGACACGTTCGCAAATTCGAAATATGTCGCCGCCATATCGAATAATGAACGCAAGATGGATTGGTTTTAGGTTAGGCTATAGTTCTCGAGCGAGCACGGCGAGCGAGAGACGGGGAAAGTTGTGTCACAATCCAACGATTTGCCTCATGGGGACATTGAAATATTCGCACCAGCCCGAGGAGCCGGAAATCTTTATCCTATTGCCTACTGACAAATGTTTACAGTTTATGAATAGTTTCACATAAATAGTACTATTTCCACATAGTACAGTGCAATGTGATGGCCGAAATGGCTAACAAAATTAGGTAATAACACGAAATATATGCAAGGCAATATAAGGTATATGTATAGCTTGGAAATTGTGATCGTTGTTCGCTCGTTCCGCTCGCTCGTAAAAATTTAGTCCAACCTCGCAACCGATCCGACACGTTCGCAAATTCGAAATATGTCGCCGCCATATCGAATAATGAACGCAAGATGGATTGGTTTTAGGTTAGGCTATAGTTTTCGAGCGAGCACGGCGAGCGAGAGACGGGGAAAGTTGTGTCACAAACCAACGGTTTGGCACATACGGACACTGAAACATTCGCACCAGCCCGAGGAGCCGGAAGTCTTTATCCTATTGCCTACTGACAAATGTTTACAGTTTATGAATAGTTTCACATAATTAGTACTATTTCCTCATAGTATAGTGCAATGTGATGACCGAAATGGCTGACAAAATTAGGTACTAACACAAAATACATGCAAGGCCATATAAGATATATGTACAGCTTGGAAATTGTGACCGTTGCTCGCTCGCACCGCTCGCTCGTAAAAATCTAGTCCAACCTCACAACCGATCCGACACGTTCGCAAATTCGAAATATGTCGCCGCCATATCGAATAATGAACGCAAGATGGATTGGTTTTAGGTTAGGCTATAGTTTTCGAGCGAGCACGGCGAGCGAGAGACGGGGAAAGTTGTGTCACAATCCAACGATTTGGCACATGGGGACATTGAAATATTCGCACCAGCCCGAGGAGACGGAAATCTTTATCCTATTGCCTACTGACAAATGCTTACAGTTTATGAATAGTTTCACATAAATAGTACTATTTCCACATAGTACAGTGCAATGTGATGGCCGAAATGGCTAACAAAATTAGGTAATAACACGAAATATATGCAAGGCAATATAAGGTATATGTATAGCTTGGAAATTGAGATCGCTGCTCGCTCGCTCCGCTCGCTCGTAAAAATCTCACAACCTCACAACCGATCCGACACGTTCGCAAATTCGAAATATGTCGCCGCCATATCGAATGAATAACGCAAGAGGGATTCGTTCTAGGTTAGGCTATAGCTTTCTAGCGAGCACGGCGAGCGAAGGACGAGTAAAGCTGTGTCACAAACCAACGGTTTGGCACATACGGACATTGATACATTCGCACCAGCCCGAGGAGCCGGAAGCCTTTATCCTATTGCCTACTGACAAATGTATACAATTTACATATAGTTTCACATAAATAGTACTATTTCCTCATAGTATAGTGCAATGTGATGTCCGAAATGGCTGAGAAAATTAGGTGCTAACACGAAATACATGCAAGGCCATGTAAGGTATATGTACAGCTTGGAAATTGTGACCGTTGCTCGCTCGCTCCGCTCGCTCGTAAAAATCTAGTCCAACCTCACAACCGATCCGACACATTCGCAAATTCGAAATATGTCGCCGCCATATCGAATAATGAACGCAAGATGGATTGGTTTTAGGTTTGGCTATAGTTTTTGAGCGAGCACGGCGAGCGAGAGACGGGGAAAGTTGTGTCACAATCCAACGATTTGGCGCATGGTGACATTGAAACATTCGCACCAGCCCGAGGAGCGGGAAGTTTTTATCCTATTGCCTACTGACAAATGTTTACAGTTTATGAATAGTTTCACATAAATAGTACTATTTCCACATAGTACAGTGCAATGTGATGTCCGAAATGGCTGACAAAATTAGGTAATAACACGAAATATATGCAAGGAAATATAAGGTATGTGTATAGCTTGGAAATTGTGATCGCTGCTCGCTCGCTCCGCTCTCTCGTAAAAATCTAGTCCAACCTCACAACCGATCCGACACGTTCGCAAATTCGAAATATGTCGCCACCATATCGAATAATGAACGCAAGATGGATTGGTTTTAGGTTAGGCTATAGTTTTCTAGCGAGCACGGCGAGCGAGGGACGGGGAATGTTGTGTCACAATCCAACGGTTTAGCACATGGGACATTGAAATATTCGCACCAGCCCGAGGAGCCGGAAGTCCTTATGCTATTGCCTACTGACAAATGTTTACAGTTTACCAATAGTTTCACATAAATAGTACTATTTCCTCGTAGTATAGTGCAATGTGATGTCCGAAATGGCTGAGAGAATTAGGTAATAACACGAAATATATGCAAAGCAATATAAGGTATATGTATAGCTTGGAAATTGTGATCGCTGCTCGCTCGCTCCGCTCTCTCGTAAAAATCTAGTCCAACCTCACAACCGATCCGACGCGTTTGCAAATTCGCAGTATGTCGCCACCATATCGAATAATGAACGCAAGATGGATTGGTTTTAGGTTAGGCTATAGTTTTCGAACGAGCGCAGCGAGCGAGGGACGAGTAAAGGTGTGTCACAAACCAAAGATTTGGCACATACGGACATTGAAACATTCGCACCAGCCCGAGGAGCTGGAAGCCTTTATCCTATTGCCTACTGACAAATGTATACAATTTACCTATAGTTTCACATAAATAGTACTATTTTCTCATAGTACAGTGCAATGTGTTGTCCGACAAGGCTGACAAAATTAGGTACTAACACGAAATATGTGCAAGGCAATATAAGGTATATGTATAGCTTGGATATTGTGATCGTTGCTCGCTCGCTCCGCTCGCTCGTAAATATTTAGTCCATCCTCACATCCGATCCAACACGTTCCCAAATATGACACAAGTCGCCTCTATGTCGAATGACTAACGCAACAGGGATTGGTTTTAGGTTAGGTTATAGCTTTCGAGCGAGCACGGCGAACGAGGGACGCGGAGAGGTGTGTCACAATCCAACGGTTTGGCACATGGGGACATTGAAACAATCGCACCAGCCCGAGGTGCCGGACGTCTTTATCCTTTTGCCTACTAACAAATGTTTACAGTTTATGAATAGTTTCACCTAAATAGTACTATTTCCACATAGTACAGTGCAATGTGATGTCCGAAATGGCTGACAATTTAGTTAATAACACGAAATATGTACAAGGCAATATATGGTATATATATAACTTGGAAAATGTAATCGTTGCTCGCTCGCTCTGCTCGCTCGTAAAAATCTAGTCCAACCTCTCAAGCGATCCGACACGTTCGCAAATTCGAAATATGTCGCCGCCATATCGAATAATGAACGCAAGATGGATTGGTTTTATGTTAGGCTATAGTTTTCGAGCGAGCACGGCGAGCGAGGGACGGGGAATGTTGTGTCACAATCCAACGGTTTGGCACATGGGGACATTGAAACATTCGCACCAGCCCGAGGAGCCGGAAGTCTTTATCCTATTGCCTACTGACAAATGTTTACAGTTTATGAATAGTTTCACCTAAATAGTACTATTTCCACATAGTACAGTGCAATGTGATGTCCGAAATGGCTGACAAAATTAGGTAATAACACGAAATATATGCAAGGCAATATAAGGTATATGTATAGCTTGGAAACTGTGATCGTTGCTCGCTCGTTCCGCTCGCTCGTAAAAATTTAGTCCAACCTCGCAACCGATCCGACACGTTCCCAAATTTGAAATAAGTCGTCACCATGTCGAATGTGTAAAGCAAGATGTATTGGTTTTAGGTTAGGCTATAGCTTTCTAGCGAGCACGGCGAGCGAGCGACAAGTAAAGGTGTGTCACAAACCAACGCTTTGGCACATACGGACATTGAAACATACGCACCAGCCCGAGGAGCCGGAAGTCTTTATCCTATTGCCTACTGACAAATGTTTACAGTTTATGAATAGTTTCACATAATTAGTACTATTTCCTCATAGTATAGTGCAATGTGATGACCGAAATGGCTGACAAAATTAGGTACTAACACGAAATACATGCAAGGCCATATAAGGTATATGTACAGCTTGGAAATTGTGACCGTTGCTCGCTCGCTCCGCTCGCTCGTAAAAATCTAGTCCAACCTCACAACCGATCCGACACGTTCGCAAATTCGAAATATGTCGCCGCCATATCGAATAATGAACGCAAGATGGATTGGTTTTAGGTTAGGCTATAGTTTTCGAGCGAGCACGGCGAGCGAGAGACGGGGGAAAGTTGTGTCACAATCCAACGATTTGGCACATGGGGACATTGAAATATTCGCACCAGCCCGAGGAGCCGGAAATCTTTATCCTATTGCCTACTGACAAATGCTTACAGTTTATGAATAGTTTCCCATAAATAGTACTATTTCCACATAGTACAGTGCAATGTGATGGCCGAAATGGCTAACAAAATTAGGTAATAACACGAAATATATGCAAGGCAATATAAGGTATATGTATAGCTTGGAAATTGAGATCGCTGCTCGCTCGCTCCGCTCGCTCGTAAAAATCTCACAACCTCACAACCGATCCGACACGTTCGCAAATTCGAAATATGTCGCCGCCATATCGAATGAATAACGCAAGAGGGATTCGTTCTAGGTTAGGCTATAGCTTTCTAGCGAGCACGGCGAGCGAAGGACGAGTAAAGCTGTGTCACAAACCAACGGTTTGGCACATACGGACATTGAAACATTCGCACCAGCCCGAGGAGCCGGAAGCCTTTATCCTATTGCCTACTGACAAATGTATACAATTTACATATAGTTTCACATAAATAGTACTATTTTCTCATAGTACAGTGCAATGTGTTGTCCGACAAGGCTGACAAAATTAGGTACTAACACGAAATATGTGCAAGGCAATATAAGGTATATGTATAGCTTGGAAATTGTGATCGTTGCTCGCTGGCTCCGCTCGCTCGTAAATATTTAGTCCATCCTCACATCCGATCCAACACGTTCCCAAATATGACATAAGTCGCCTCTATGTCGAATGACTAACGCAACAGGGATTGGTTTTAGGTTAGGTTATAGCTTTCGAGCGAGCACGGCGAACGAGGGACGCGGAGAGGTGTGTCAGAATCCAACGGTTTGGCACATGGGGGACATTGAAACAATCGCACCAGCCCGAGGTGCCGGACGTCTTTATCCTTTTGCCTACTAACAAATGTTTACAGTTTATGAATAGTTTCACCTAAATAGTACTATTTCCACATAGTACAGTGCAATGTGATGTCCGAAATGGCTGACAAAATTAGGTAATAACACGAAATATGTACAAGGCAATATATGGTATATATATAACTTGGAAAATGTAATCGTTGCTCGCTCGCTCCGCTCGCTCGTAAAAAATCTAGTCCAACCTCTCAACCGATCCGACACGTTCGCAAATTCGAAATATGTCGCCGCCATATCGAATAATGAACGCAAGATGGATTGGTTTTATGTTAGGCTATAGTTTTCGAGCGAGCACGGCGAGCGAGGGACGGGGAATGTGGTGTCACAATCCAACGGTTTGGCACATGGGGACATTGAAACATTTGCACCAGCCCGAGGAGCCGGAAGTCTTTATCCTATTGCCTACTGACAAATGTTTACAGTTTATGAATAGTTTCACCTAAATAGTACTATTTCCTCGTAGTACAGTGCAATGTGATGTCCGAAATGGCTGACAAAATTAGGTAATAACACGAAATATATGCAAGGCAATATAAGGTATATGTATAGCTTGGAAACTGTGATCGTTGCTCGCCCGTTCCGCTCGCTCGTAAAAATTTAGTCCAACCTCGCAACCGATCCGACACGTTCCCAAATTTGAAATAAGTCGTCACCATGTCGAATGTGTAAAGCAAGATGTATTGGTTTTAGGTTAGGCTATAGCTTTCTAGCGAGCACGGCGAGCGAGCGACCAGTAAAGGTGTGTCACAAACCAACGCTTTGGCACATACGGACATTGAAACATACGCAGCAGCCCGAGGAGCCGGAAGTCTTTATCCTATTGCCTACTGACAAATGTTTACAGTTTATGAATAGTTTCACATAATTAGTACTATTTCCACATAGTACAGTGCAATGTGATGTCCGAAATGGCTGACAAAATTAGGTAATAACACGAAATACATGCAAGGCAATATAAGGTATATGTACAGCTTGGAAATTGTGACCGTTGCTCGCTCGCTCCGCTCGCTCGTAAAAATCTAGTGCAACCTCACAACCGATCCGACACGTTCGCAAATTCGAAATATGTCGCCACCATATCGAATAATGAACGCAAGATGGATTGGTTTTAGGTTAGGCTATAGTTTTCTAGCGAGCACGGCGAGCGAGGGACGGGGAATGTTGTGTCACAATCCAACGGTTTAGCACATGGGACATTGAAATATTCGCACCAGCCCGAGGAGCCGGAAGTCCTTATGCTATTGCCTACTGACAAATGTTTACAGTTTACCAATAGTTTCACATAAATAGTACTATTTCCTCATAGTATAGTGCAATGTGATGTCCGAAATGGCTGACAGAATTAGGTAATAACTCGAAATATATGCAAAGCAATATAAGGTATATGTATAGCTTGGAAATTGTGATCGCTGCTCGCTCGCTCCGCTCGCTCGTAAAAATCTAGTCCAACCTCACAACCGATCCGACGCGTTCGCAAATTCGAAGTATGTCGCCACCATATCGAATAATGAACGCAAGATGGATTGGTTTTAGGTTAGGCTATAGTTTTCGAACGAGCGCAGCGAGCGAGCGACGAGTAAAGGTGTGTCACAAACCAACAGTTTGGCACATACGGACATTGAAACATTCGCACCAGCCCGAGGAGCGGGAAGTCTTTATCCTATTGCCTATTGACAAATGTTAACAGTTTACCTATAGCTTCACATAAATAGTACTATTTCCTCATACTACAATGCAATGTGATGTCCGAAATGGATGACAAAATTAGGTAATAACACGAAATATATGCAAGGCAATATAAGGTATATGTATAGCTTGGAAATTGTGATCGCTGCTCGCTCGCTCCGCTCGCTGATAAAAATCTAGTCCAACCTCACAGCCGATCCGACACGTTCGCAAATTCGAAATATGTCGCCGCCATATCGAATAATGAACGCAAGATGGATTGGTTTTAGGTTAGGCTATAGCTTTCTAGCGAGCACGGCGAGCGAAGGTCGAGTAAAGATGTGTCACAAACCAACGGTTTGGCTCATACGGACATTGAAATATTCGCACCAGCCCGAGGAGCCGGAAGCCTTTATCCTATTGCCTACTGACAAATGTATACAATTTACCTATAGTTTCACATAAATAGTACTATTTCCTCATAGTATAGTGCAACGTGTTGTCCGAAATGGCGGTCAAAATTAGGTACTAACACGAAATACATGCAAGGCCATATAAGGTATATGTACAGCTTGGAAATTGTGACCGTTGCTCGCTCGCTCCGCTCGCTCGTAAAAATCTAGTCGAACCTCACAACCGATCCGACACGTTCGCAAATTTAAAATATGTCGCCACCATATCGAATAATGATCGCAAGATGGATTGGTTTTAGGTTAGGCTATAGTTTTCGAGCGAGCGCAGCGAGCGAGAGACGCCTAATGGTGTGTCACAAACCAACGGTTTGGCACATACGGACATTGAAACATTCGCACCAGCCCGAGGAGGCGGAAGTATTTATCCTATTGCCTACTGACAAATGTTTACAGTTTACCTATAGTTTCACATAAATAGTACTATTTCTTCATAGTACAGTGCAATGTGATGTCCGAAATGGCTGACAAAATTAGGTACTAACAGGAAATATGTGCAAGGCAATATAATGTATATGTATAGCTTGGCAATTGTGACCGTTGCTCGCTCGCTCCTCTCGCTCGTAAAAATCTAGTCCAACCTCAAAACCGATCCGACACGTTCGCAAATTTGAAATAAGTCGCCACCATATCGAATAATGAACGCAAGATGGATTGGTTTTAGGTTAGGCTATAGTTTTCGAGCGAGCGCAGCGATCGAGAGACGCGTAATGGTGTGTCACAAGCCAACGGTTTGGCACATACGGACATTGAAACATTCGCACCAGCCCGAGGAGCTGGAAGCCTTTATCCTATTGCCTACTGACAAATGTATACAATTTACCTATAGTTTCACATAAATAGTACTATTTCCTCATAGTATAGTGCAACGTGTTGTCCGAAATGGCTGTCAAAATTAGGTACTAACACGAAATACATGCAAGGCCATATAAGGTATATGTACAGCTTGGAAATTGTGACCGTTGCTCGCTCGCTCCGCTCGCTCGTAAAAATCTAGTCGAACCTCACAACCGATCCGACACGTTCGCAAATTTAAAATATGTCGCCACCATATCGAATAATGATCGCAAGATGGATTGGTTTTAGGTTAGGCTATAGTTTTCGAGCGAGCGCAGCGAGCGAGAGACGCCTAAAGGTGTGTCACAAACCAACGGTTTGGCACATACGGACATTGAAACATTCGCACCAGCCCGAGGAGGCGGAAGTATTTATCCTATTGCCTACTGACAAATGTTTACAGTTTACCTATAGTTTCACATAAATAGTACTATTTCCTCATAGTACAGTGCAATGTGATGTTCGAAATGGCTGACAAAATTAGGTACTAACAGGAAATATGTGCAAGGCAATATAATGTATATGTATAGCTTGGCAATTGTGACCGTTGCTCGCTCGCTCCTCTCGCTCGTAAAAATCTAGTCCAACCTCAAAACCGATCCGACACGTTCGCAAATTTGAAATAAGTCGCCACCATATCGAATAATGAACGCAAGATGGATTGGTTTTAGGTTAGGCTATAGTTTTCGAGCGAGCGCAGCGATCGAGAGACGCGTAATGGTGTGTCACAAGCCAACGGTTTGGCACATACGGACATTGAAACATTCGCACCAGCCCGAGGAGCTGGAAGCCTTTATCCTATTGCCTACTGACAAATGTATACAATTTACCTATAGTTTCACATAAATAGTACTATTTCCTCATAGTACAGTGCAATGTGTTGTCCGACAAGGCTGACAAAATTAGGTACTAACACGAAATATGTGCAAGGCAATATAAGGTATATGTATAGCTTGGATATTGTGATCGTTGCTCGCTCGCTCCGCTCGCTCGTAAATATTTAGTCCATCCTCACATCCGATCCAACACGTTCCCAAATATGACATAAGTCGCCTCTATGTCGAATGACTAACGCAACAGGGATTGGTTTTAGGTTAGGTTATAGCTTTCGAGCGAGCACGGCGAACGAGGGACGCGGAGAGGTGTGTCACAATCCAACGGTATGGCACATGGGGACATTGAAATATTCGCACCAGCCCGAGGAGCCGGAAGTCTCTATCCTATTGCCCACTGACAAATGTATACAGTTTACCAGTAGTTTCACATAAATAGTACTATTTCCTCATAGTATAGTGCATTGTGATGTCCGAAATGGCTGACAAAATTAGGTAATAACACGAAATATATGCAAGGCAATATAAGGTATATGTATAGCTTGGAAATTGTGATCGTTGCTCGCTCGCTCCGCTCGCTCGTAAATATTTAGTCCATCCTCACATCCGATCCAACACGTTCCCAAATATGACATAAGTCGCCTCTATGTCGAATGACTAACGCAACAGGGATTGGTTTTAGGTTAGGTTATAGCTTTCGAGCGAGCACGGCGAACGAGGGACGCGGAGAGGTGTGTCACAATCCAACGGTATGGCACATGGGGACATTGAAATATTCGCACCAGCCCGAGGAGCCGGAAGTCTTTATGCTATTGCCTACTGACAAATGTTTACAGTTTATGAATAGTTTCACATAAATAGTACTATTTCCACATACTACAGTGCAATGTGATGTCCGAAATGGCTGACAAAATTAGGTAATAACACGAATTATATGCAAGGCAATATAAGGTATATGTATAGCTTGGAAATTGTGACCGTTGCTGGCTCGATCCGCTCGCTCGTAAAAATCTAGTCCAACCTCACAACCGATCCGACACGTTCCCAAATTTGAAATAAGTCGCCTCAATGTCGAATGACTAACGCAACAGGGATTGGTTTTAGTTTAGGCTATAGTTTTCGAGCGAGCACTGCGAGCGAGGGACGCGGAAAGTTGTGTCACAATCCAACGGTTTGGCACATAAGGACATTAAAATATTCGCACCAGCCCGAGGAGCCGGAAGTCTTAATCCTATTGCCTATTGACAAATGTTTACAGTTTATGAATAGTTTCACATAAATAGTACTATTTCCACATACTACAGTGCTATGTGATGTCCGAAATGGCTGACAAAATTAGGTAATAACACGAAATATATGCAAGGCAATATAAGGTATATGTATAGCTTGGAAATTGTGACCGTTGCTCGCTCGCTCCTCTCGCTCGTAAAAATCTAGTCCAACCTCAAAACCGATCCGACACGTTCGCAAATTTGAAATAAGTCGCCACCATATCGAATAATGAACGCAAGATGGATTGGTTTTAGGTTAGGCTATAGTTTTCGAGCGAGCGCAGCGAGCGAGGGACGCGGAATGTTGTGTCACAATCCAACGGTATGGCACATGGGGACATTCAAATATTCGCACCAGCCCGAGGAGCCGGACGTCTCTATCCTATTGCCCACTGACAAATGTATACAGTTTACCAGTAGTTTCACATAAATAGTACTATTTCCACATAGTACAGTGCAATGTGGTGTCCGAAATGGCTGACAAAATTGGGTACTAACACGAAATATGTGCAAGGCAATATAAGGTATATGTATAGCTTGGAAATTGTGATCGCTGCTCGCTCGTAAAAATCTAGTCCAACCTCACAACCGATCCGACACGTTCGCAAATTTGAAATATGTCGCCACCATACCGAATAATGAACGCAAGATAGATTCGTTTTAGGTTAGGCTTTAGTTTTCGAGCGGGCGCAGCGAGCGAGGGACGCGTAATGTTGTATCACAAACCAGCGGTTTGGCACATTCGGACATTGAAATATTCGCACCAGCCCGAGGAGCCAGAAGTCTTTATCGAATTGCCTACTGACAAATGTTTACAGTTTACCAATAGTTTCATATAAGTAGTACTATTTGCACATAGTAAAGTGCAATGTGATTGAAAAGATATAGAATGGATTCGGAAATACAAATAATTCCCTTTATTCAGCACACAACTGTTATACATATATCTTATACTCTTAAGACCTCAATATCCTACACGCACGCACGCTTGTTGTCAACCGACTCTTCCAGATACTTCTAACCGACTGGCTCTTGTCTTTTGTCTCAACCAAGACCCGGACGTCCTCTGACGCTTACACACACATTCACATGTACAGTGTAAATGTATCATATTCCCAACACGCCTCCTTACATTTATACTGTACACTTAATCGTATTTACATGCTTTGACGAATTACGTAACAGAAACTTTAACACTTATTTATTTACATTTCTCTTAGTTTACATTCATCCATGACCTAAACCTTTCGAATTTCTCTCTACACAGTGCCTTCGTAAAAATATCCGCAGTATTTTCGTCTGTACTTACTTTAAGTATGTTTATCTTGTTCTCCTTTAAGCACTCGTGAACGTAGTGGTAATGAACTTCAATGTGTTTAGAATTTTTTGTAAAATTTCCTTGCTTTGCTATACTTATCACTCCAGAGTTATCCTCATAAATTTTTACAGGGTTATCGTCTAGATTTACATTGAAGATTTTCATAATTTCCCTAATAGACATTAATTCACTCACCGCTTCCGATAGAGCTACATACTCTGCATACGTCGAGGCTTTTGTCACACACCTTTGTTTTTTAGACTTCCAACCAATTACATTTCCATACAATCTAATTACATATCCAGAAGTCGATTTCCTATCTAAATGATCTCCTGCCCAATCAGCGTCCACATAACAATCTATCGTTTCACATTTTTCATTCCTTTTATAATCTAATCTTAAATCTCTAGTCCGGTACAAATATTTCAATATTCGCAAAGCATATTTAAAATGTGTCTCATTACAACAATCTTGAAATCTACTCAAATAATTCACACTATAACTTATATCGGGTCTGGTATTTACACTAATATACAACAATGCGCCAATTAAATTTTTGTATCCAATATCCTCTCTATTTATCTCAGCTTTTTCAATTTTTAAGTTGGTCTCCATAGGTGTACAGTACAATTTGCTATTTTGTAACTTATATTTGTTTGCTAATGATTCAATGTATTTCTTTTGGCTTAATCTCATTTCATTTTTGAAATAATCATACTCTATATTTATTCCAAGATATTCTTTGACTTCACCTAAATCTTTCATTTCAAATCTATTAGTTAATAGCTTCTTTACATTTTGTATCTTCCTTTTGTTTTTACTACAAATTAGCAAATCGTCTACATATATTAACAAATAAGCAACATTTTCTCCCTCTCCATGTGTATATAGGCACAACTCTATGTTATTCTTTTTAAAACCTAATCTCGTCACATACTTATCAAAACACTCATACCAGTCCCTTGGACTTTCTTTTAAACCATACAGCGCTTTCGATAGTTTACAAACTCTATTCGTTCCGTCCGCATATCCCTTTGGTTGATTTACATATACCTCCGAGGTTACTTCACCATTTAAAAAGGCAGTTTCTACATCCATTTGCTCAATAATTAATCCATTTTGACAACAATATGATAGCAATATCTTAAAGGTCTGATTACTCGCTACTGGGGAGTATATGTCATCAGCTACATTTCTTTGTTGGAATCCTCTTACCACTAATCTAGCCTTATACCTGTCATCTGATTTTCTCGTGTAAACCCATTTTACATCTAATACGTCTTTGCCTTTTACCCTTTCTACCAATTTCCAAGTTTTATTCTTATAAAGACATTCTATTTCCTTATCCATAGCTTGTTTCCAATCTTCACTATCTTTGCAACAAATCGCCTCCTCAAATGTATAAGGGATATCTACTCTACAATAATTTGCATGGATTTCACTAATGTTTTCCTTTTCTGGATATCTCACTGGAGTTCTCTTATTACGTGTAGATCTTCTAGGGATGTTTAAGCTTTCAAGACTGTTATCATTTTCATCTTCCCTACTTTCTAACTCTTCCTTATTCATGTTTACCAATAAATCATTATCCTCAATGTCATCGTTATCTTTATCGAATGAATTTTCCACAAAGCCGATACATTTTGTGTCTGTTCCTATGACCTCTACATGTCTCGCTATTGTTATTTTCCCACCTAATAAGACTCTGTAACCTACTTCACTATATCCTAACAAAATTCCCATATCTGCCTTCTTATCCCATTTAGAAACTCTTTTTTGTTCTGGTCTTCTTACAAAAACTTTACTTCCATATAGATGTAGATTTTCAACACTTGGTTTTCTTCCGAAGAATATTTCAAAAGGTGTCTTTCTCTCTATAGTATTTGCCAGTATTCGATTTTTCAAGTATACCGCTGTACAAACTATTTCCGGCCAGTACCTTTTATGTACTTTCGCTTCCGCTAACAAGCAACGCGCCATGTCCATAACTGTTCTATTATACCTTTCCGCTGTCCCGTTTAATTCATGTACGTAGGTTGGGCAATTATTTATTCTGATACCTTTATCCCTAGCAAATTTATAAATTCGATTATTCAAATACTCTTTTCCATTATCACATCTCAATATTTTTAACTTCTTGCCCGTTAAATTCTCGGCTTCATTTACAAACTGTACGAAACAATCAAAAATCTCACCCTTTGATTTTATACAATAAATTCTAGCTATTTTGCTATAATCATCGATAAATGAGATGAAATATTTCTCTTCATTGAATCCGGTAGTCTTAAAGGGACCGCACACGTCCGTATGAATAATTTCCATTATCTCCCTAGCCTTGGTTCGATTATTTTTGAATGGTAAATTGTGCATTTTACTTTCTATACACACCCTACATTTCAAAAATTCCTTCTCAAATTCATTCGGTATACCAGTAACTAGCTGCTCTTTACCCAAAATATTTAAATATTTAAAATTTACGTGTCCTAACATCCTATGCCATCTTTCCTTTTTACTCATACCACTACGTTCGGCGCTGTTTGCTAAGTGCTCCTTCCCTTTCAATATACTTTTCATTCTATATGTTCCCTTTTCTTTAACTGCTACCGCTGTAAGCTTATTGTCCTCATCTATTACTTTTGCAATATTTCCTTTTGAAATAACCGTGTTCTTATTATCTGTTAACTTGCCTAAACTAATCAAGTTTGCGGACATTTCTTTCGCGTAAAAAACATTATTCATATTTATTTCATTTTGCTTTCCAAATGCTTAAAAATAACTTATAACATTCCCTACTTTTGTTGCCTTTATCGATCTATTATCGCCTAAATATATATTTACCGGTTCTTTAAGGTCAATAGATTTATCGAAATAATTTACGTTGTTAATTATGTGATCTGTGCAACCGCTATCTAATAGCCACATTACTTCATTATTACTTATCTCGTTCGCCTCGCCGCTGTGTGCTGCGTGCGCCGTTGCTATCCATATGCCTGATCTTGAGTTACCATGCTCGCTCGTGCCGGTTGTTGATTGACGATGGAAATTTCCACGTCCCCTGCTCGTATTTCCTTTGTTTCCTCTTCCTCTGCTGCGACCACGTGTTGACCCACGCCTAAAACTGTTACTGCTTCCCGCTTCGACGCCATTTTGACACTCTCTCGCAAAATGTCCTACTCTTCCACATCTGAAGCATCCTTCCTTTTTTGCAGAAAAAACGTTGGTTTGCATTTCTCCTCGATTGGACTTATTCTTCTTCTCCGCTATTTCAATTTTATTTTTTACATACGCTACCGTTTGATTTTCTGCTTTCAATGCATCTACTATATCCGCTATGTAGGTGTATTCTTCGGGTAACGTATTCAGCATGTAATTTAGTTTTTCCCTCCCACTCACTTGTGCACCCGCACATTTTAATTCGTTTATTAATTTTTCGAAATCGCTAAAGAACGATGCTGAATCAGTGTAGTTCTCAAGTCTTATCTTTTCCAATTTCCTTCTGCATACGATCTGTAGTGCCGTCGACTCTTTCAAGTACATTTCATCAAACTTTTTTACTATCTCATACGCCGTTTTTTCTTCTCTAATATATTCCAATTGTCTATTCGTGACGGCACTATAA